>NW_027195338.1:0-216317 GCF_038502225.1 Cherax quadricarinatus | reverse complement strand
CTCTGGCTCTAGTTGTTGAAGGGTTCCACTATGGTACTAGTGGTTAAAGGGTTCCACTCTGGTACTAGTGGAAGAAGGATTCCACTCTGGCACTAGTGGTTAAAGGGTTCCACTCTGGTATTAGTGGGTGAAGGATTCCACTCTGGCACTAGTGGTTAAAGGGTTCCACTCTGGAATTAGTCTGTGAAGGATTCGTCTCTGGTACTAGTGGTTGAAGGGTTCCCCTCTGGTACTAGTGGTTAAAGGGTTCCACTCTGGTACTACTTGTTTAAGGGATCCACTTTGGTACTAGTGGTTGAAGGGTTCCAATCTGGTACTAGTGTTTGAGGGGTTCCACTCTGGTATTAGTGGGTGAAGGATTCCACTCTTTCACTAGTAGTTGAAGGGTTCCACTCTGTTACTAGTGTTTAAAGGGTTCCACTCTGGTATTAGTGGGTGAAGGACTCCACTCTGGCACTAGTGGTTGAAGGGTTTCACTCTGGTACTAGTGGTTGAATGGTTCCACTCTGGTACTAGTGGTTGAAGGGTTCCACACTGGTACTCGTGGTTGAAGGGATCCACTCTGGTACTAGTGGTTGAAGGGTTCCACTCTGGTACTAGTGGTTGAAGGGTTCCACTCTGGTATTATGGGGTGAAGGATTCCTATCTGGCATTAGTGGCTGAAGGGTTCCACTCTGGTGCTAGTGGTTGAAGGGTTCCTCTCTCGTATTAGTGGGTGAAGGATTCCACTCTGGTACTAGTGGTTGAAGGGTTCCACTCTTGTACTAATGGTTGAAGGATTTCACTCTGGCACTAGTTGTTGAAGGGTTCCACTATGATACTAGTGGTTAAAGGGTTCCACTGTGGTACTAGTGGAAGAAGGATTCCACTCTGGCACTAGTGGCTGAAGGTTTCCTGTCTGGCACAAATGGTTGAAGGGTTCCAGTCTGGTACTAGAGGTTGAAGGGTTGCACTCTGGCACTAGTGGTTCAATAGTTCCACTCAGGTACTAGTGTAAATTAAAAGGACACAAGTGCAACTAATGCGACATTTATTGTGGCAACGTTTCGCTCTCCAGGAGCTTGATAAAGCTCCTGGAGAGCGAAACGTTGCCACAATAAATGTCACATTAGTTGCACTTGTGTCCTTTTACTTTTCATATTGTCGGTAATTCTACCAACTTTATTACAGGTACTAGTGGTTCAAGGGTTCCACTCTGTTACTAGTGGATGAAGGGTTTCACTCTGGTACTAGTGCTTGAAGGGTTCTACTCTGGTACTAGTGGTTGAAGGGTTTCACTCTGGTACTAGTGGTTGAAGGGTTCTACTCTGGTACTTTGTAGATGAATGGTTCAGAGAACCGACATGTTGATAAATTAGACACATGTGCAACTCTTGGGTTTCTTTATTGAGGAAACGTTTCGCAACACAGTGGCTTCATCAGTCCATACAAAGGAGAATCGTGAAGAACAGGAGGAGAATGAGGTAATCAGTCCCTCAACCTTGAGGGACTGATTACCTCATTCTCCTCCTGTTCTTCACAATTCTCCTTTGTATGGACTGATGAAGCCACTGTGTGGCGAAACGTTTCCTCAATAAAGATACCCAAGAGTTGCACATGTGTCTAATTTATCACTCTGGTACTAGTGGTTGAAGGGTTCCACTCTGGTACTAATGGTTGAAGGGTTCTACTCTGGTACTAGTGGGTGAAGGGTTCCACTCTGGTAATAGTGGTAAAAGGGTTCTACTCTGGTACTAGTGATTGAAGGGTTCCCCTCTTGTACAAGTGGTTTAAGGGTTCCTCTCTGGTACTTTTGGTTGACGGGATCCACTCTGGTACTAGTGGTTGAAGGGTTCCACTCTGGTACTAGTGTTTGAAGGGTTCCACTCAGGTGTTATTGGGTGAAGAATTCCACTCTGGTACTAGTGGTTGAAGCGTTCCTCTCTGGTATTAGTCTGTGAAGGATTCGACTCTGGTACTAGTGGTTGAAGGGTTCCACTCTTGTACTGATGGTTGAAGGATTCCACTTTTGTGCTAGTGGTTGAAGGGTTCCCTTCTGGTACTAGTGGTTAAAGGGTTCCACTCTGGTACTAGTGGTTTAAGGGATCCACTTTGGTACTAGTGGTTGAAGGGTTCCACTCTGGTACTAGTGTTTGAAGGGTTCCACTCTGGTATTAGTGTGTGAAGGATTCCACTCTTTCACTAGTGGTTGAAGGTTTCCACTCTGGTACTAGTGTTTGAAGGGTTCCACTCTGGAATTAGTGTGTGAAGGATTCCACTCTGGCACTAGTGGTTGAAGGGTTTCACTCTGGTACTAGTGGTTGAAGGGTTCCACTCTGGTACTAGTGGGTGAAGGGTTCCAGTCAGGTACTAGTGGTTGAAGGGTTCCACTCTGTTACTAGTGGTTGAAGGGTTCCACTCTGGTACTTGTGGTTGAAGGGTTCTACTCTCGTACTAGTGGTTGAAGGGTTCTACTCTGTTACTAGTGGTTGAAGGGTTCCACTCTTGTACTAGTGGTTGAAGGGTTCCCTTCTGGCACTAGTGGTTAAAGGGTTCCACTCTGGTACTAGTGGTTTAAGGTATCCACTTTGGTACCAGTGGTTGAAGGGTTCCAATCTGGTACTAGTGTTTGAAGAGTTCGTCTCTGGTATTAGTGGGCGAAGGATTCCACTCTTTCACTAGTGGTTGAAGGGTTTCACTCTGGTACTAGTTGTTGAAGGGTTCCACTATGGTACTAGTGGTTAAAGTGTTCCACTCTGGTACTAGTGGAAGAAGGATTCCACTCTGGCACTATTGGCTGAAGGGTTCCACTCTGGCACAAATGGTTGAAGGGTTCCAGTCAGGTACAAGAGGTTGAAGGGTTGCACTCTGGCACTAGTGGTTCAATAGTTCCACTCAGGTACTAGTGTAAAGTAAAAGGACACAAGTGCAACTAATGTGACATTTATTGTGGCAACGTTTCGCTCTCCAGGAGCTTGATAAAGCTCCTGGAGAGCGAAACGTTGCCACAATAAATGTCACATTAGTTGCACTTGTGTCCTTTTACTTTTCATATTGTCGGTAATTCTACCAACTTTATTACAGGTACTAGTGGTTCAAGGGCTCCACTCTGTTACTAGTGGTTGAAGGGTTTCACTCTGGTACTAGTGGTTGAAGGGTTCTACTCTGGTACTAGTGGTTGAAGGGTTCCACTCTGTTACTAGTGGTTGAAGGGTTCCACTCTGGTACTAGTGGTTGAAGGGTTCTACTCTGGTACTAGTGGGTGAAGGGTTCCACTCTGGTAATAGTGGTTAAAGGGTTCTACTCTGGTACTAGTGTTTGAATTGTTCCACTCTTGTGCAAGTAGTTTAAGGGTTCCTCTCTGGTACTAATGGTTGAAGGGATCCACTCTGGCACTAGTGGTTGAAGGGTTCCACTCTGGTACTAGTGTTTGAAGGGTTCTACTCTGGTATTAGTGCGTGAAGGATTCCACTCTGGCACTAGTGGTTGAAGGGTTCCACTCTGGTACTAGTGGTTGAAGCGTTCCTCTCTCGTATTAGTCTGTGAAGGATTCAACTCTGGTACTAGTGGTTGAAGGGTTCCACTCTTGTACTAATGGTTGAAGGATTCCACTTTGGTGCTAGTGGTTGAAGGGTTCCCTTCTGGTACTAGTGGTTAAAGGGTTCCACTCTGGTACTAGTGGTTTAAGGGATCCACTTTGGTACTAGTGGTTGAAGGGTTCCACTCTGGTACTAGTGTTTGAAGGGTTCCACTCTGGTATTAGTGGGTGAAGGATTCCACTCTTTCACTATTGGATGAAGGGTTCCACTCTGGTACTAGTGTTTGAAGGGTTCCACTCTGGTATTAGTGGGTGAAGGATTCCACTCTGGCACTAGTGGTTGAAGGGTTTCACTCTGGTACTATTGGCTGAAGGGTTCCACTCTGGTATTAGTGGGTGAAGGATTCCACTCTGGTAATAGTGGTTGAAGGGTTCCACTCTTGCGCTAATGGTTGAAGGATTCCACTCTGGTACTAGTGGTTGAAATGTTCCAGTCTGGTACTAGTAAGTGAAGGGTTCCACTCTGGTAGTAGTGGTTAAAGGGTTCCACTCTGGTAATAGTGGTTGAAGGGTTCCACTCTGGTACTAGTGGGTGAAGGGTTCCACTCTGGTACTATTGGCTGAAGGGTTCCGCTCAGTTACCAGTGGTTGAAGGGTTCCAGTCTGGTACTTGTGGTTGAAGGGTTCCACTGTGGTACTAGTGGGTGAAGGGTTCCCCTCTGGTAATAGTGGGTGAAAGATTCCACTCTGCTACTAGTGGTTGAAGGGTTCCACTCTTGTACTAATGGTTGAAGGATTCATCTGTGGCACTAGTGGTTGAAGGATTCCACTCTGGTACTAGTGGTTAAAGGGTTCCACTCTGGTACTAGTGGTTGAAGGATTTCTCTCTGGCACTAGTGGTTGAATGGTTCCACTCTGGCACCAGTGGTTGAAGGGTTCCACTCTGGTACTAGTGGTTGAAGGGTTCCACTCTGGTATTAGTGGGTGAAGAGTTCTACTCTTGTACTCGTGGGTGAAGGGTTCCACTCTGGTACTAGTGGTTGAAGGGTTCCGTCTGGCACTAGTGGTTGAAGGGTTCCACTCCGGTACTAGTGGTTCAAGGGTTCCACTCTGGTACTATTGGTTGAAGGGTTCCTCTCTGGTACTAGTGGGTCAAGGGATCCACTCTGTTACTAGTGGTTGAAGGGTTCCACTCCGGTACTAGTTGTTGAAGGGTTCCTCTCTATTACTAGTGGTTGAAGGGTTCCACTCCTGTACTTGTGGTTAAAGGGTTCTACTCCTGTACTAGTTGTTGAAGGGTTCCACTCTTACTAGTGGTTGAAGGGTTCATCTCTGGTACTACCGGTTAAAGGGTTCTACTCCTGTACTAGTTGTTGAAGGGTTCCACTCTTACTAGTGGTTGAAGGGTTCATCTCTTCTACTACCGGTTAAAGGGTTCCACTCTGGTACTAGTGGTTGAAGGGTTGCACTCTGGTACTAGTTGTTGAAGTGTTCCAGTTTGGTACTAGAGGTTGTGAGGTAGACACTAACACTCCAATATATTGTGCCCCGTTATTTACAGTGTTTATTCTTGGTTTGAGTTATACACAGAAAATACTAAAGAAGTCATCCATTTATTTCTTCATAGATACCTGTAGCTTTGCGTGAGCTAAACTTTACCTGAGGTCAAGCTTACCTGAGGTCAACTTTACCTAAGGTCAACCTTACCTGAGGTCAACCTTGCGTGTTGACGGACAGTTCTATCAGGCAGTATGTCCTAACACACCACACGACTAACGTGACATTTATAACAAAAAGCTGCCAGTTTCTTATTAAACACTTGAATCTTTCTGCCAAGATTTTTAATATTATCTGGATAACGGACACTGACACAGCATTCTTTGTATGACCGTCCTGGTCCTCACTGAGATAAGAACATACGAAAGAAGGAACACTACAGCAGGACTATTGGCCCATGCGGGGCAGGTCCATGTCAACACCCGGCTTAGACCAATGGATTATACTGCACTTTCTCCTATAACTTTCACTCAAGTAAGTTGCTATAACAGTATGCGTATTAAGAGCCAGAAGTTCCCAATAGTTTATATATTGTACTGATTCTTTGTGGACCTTTGTATATTTTACAGCCTTGCTATCTCTCCTACCTGAAAATCGTGACAGCATAATTTAAGGGTACTTACTAGTACAGTGCCTAGGGAGGTACTAGTACCGTGGCTAGGGTAGGTACTATCACCATGCCTAGGGTAATTACTAGCACCGTGCCTAGGGAGGTACTAGCACCGTGCCTAGGGTAGGTACTAGCACCGTACCTAACGTAGGTACTAGCACCCTGCCTAACGTAGGTAATAGCACCGTGCCTAGGGTTGGCATTAGCACCGTGCCTAGAGTAGTTACTAGCACCGTGCATAGGGTAGTTAATAGCACCGTGCATAGGGTAGTTACTAGCACCGTGCGTAGGGTAGTTACTAGCACTGTGCCTAGGGTAGTTACAAGCACCGTGCGTAGGGTAGTTACTAGCACCGTACCTAGGGTAGGTACTTGCACCGAGTCTATAAGTACCGATGTTGTCACTTTGCGGGGACTAGACTTCATTTGGTTTTCTACGTATCTTTGTGCTCTGCTACAAAATTGTATATCTGTTTCTCTAGTTTTGTACTTATTGACATTGTTTTATGAGCTTTAACTTCATGGTCACATTTGCCAAAATTCGTGAGATTTATTCTGTAATTTGTTCTCATTCTAAGGCCTCCATAATTTTATCAAAATGATCTGACAGTTGTGATATCCACGATCTTTGTGATCTAGTACAATATTGGTTAATGTTCAAATCTCCAACTAAAACTATATTTATGTGTCTAGATAACTTAATAATTACGTCACACAGACTTTTAACTTGGTCACTTTCTAGGTTTGAGGGTCTGTTGGTCACACCTAGTACTCACTCTTACAAAGTTTCAGCCAGATTCCTTGTTTGTCCGTTCCGCCTTCACATCATTTCTGACGCAACAGTTTAAATTTTCCCCAACATATAAATTAACTTTTTCTCTTATCTTGTTGACTCCATCAGTGAGGAATAATTGAAACTCCTGTATGTGACATTCAGCAGACATGTTGACTCCATCAGTGAGGAATAATTGAAACTCCTGTATGTGGCATTCAGCAGACATGTTGACTCCATCAGTGGGGAATAATTTAAACTCCATTATGTGGCATTCAGCAGACATGTTGACTCCATCAGTGGGGAATAATTTAAACTCCATTATGTGGCATTCAGGAGACATGTTGACTCCATCAGTGACGAATAATTTAAACTCCATTATGTGGCATTCAGCAGATATGTTGACTCCATCAGTAGGGAATAATTTAAACTCCTGTATGACTTTCAGCAGACATGTTGACTCCATCAGTGGGGAATAATTTAAACTCCAGTATGTGGCATTAAGCAGACATGTTGACTCCATCAGTGGGGAATAATTTAAACTCCATTATGTGGCATTAAGCAGACATGTTGACTCCATCAGTGGGGAATAATTTAAACTCCTGTATGTGACATTCAGCAGACATGTTGACTCCATCAGTGGGGAATAATTTAAACTCCTGTATGTGACATTCAGCAGACATGTTGACTCCATCAGTGGGGAATAATTTAAACTCCTGTATGTGACATTCAGCAGACATGTTGACTCCATCAGTGGGGAATAATTTAAACTCCTGTATGTGACTTTCAGCACCCATGTTGACCATCAGTGGGGAATAATTTAAACTCCTGTATGTGACATTCAGCAGACATGTTGACTCCATCAGTGGGGAATAATTTAAACTCCATTATGTGGCATTAAGCAGACATGTTGACTCCATCAGTGGGGAATAATTTAAACTCCTGTATGTGACATTCAGCAGACATGTTGACTCCATCAGTGGGGAATAATTTAAACTCCTGTATGTGACATTCAGCAGACATGTTGACTCCATCAGTGGGGAATAATTTAAACTCCTGTATGTGACATTCAGCAGACATGTTGACTCCATCAGTGGGGAATAATTTAAACTCCTGTATGTGACATTCAGCAGACATGTTGACTCCATCAGTGGGGAATAATTTAAACTCCTGTATGTGACTTTCAGCACCCATGTTGACCATCAGTGGGGAATAATTTAAACTCCTGTATGTGACATTCAGCAGACATGTTGACTCCATCAGTGGGGAATAATTTAAACTCCATTATGTGGCATTAAGCAGACATGTTGACTCCATCAGTGGGGAATAATTTAAACTCCTGTATGTGACATTCAGCAGACATGTTGACTCCATCAGTGGGGAATAATTTAAACTCCTGTATGTGACATTCAGCAGACATGTTGACTCCATCAGTGGGGAATAATTTAAACTCCTGTATGTGACATTCAGCAGACATGTTGACTCCATCAGTGGGGAATAATTTAAACTCCTGAATGTGACATTCAGCAGACATGTTGACTCCATCAGTAGGGAATAATTTAAACTCCTGTATGTGACATTCAGCAGACATGTTGACTCCATCAGTGGGGAATAATTTAAACTCCTGTATGTGACATTCAGCAGACATGTTGACTCCATCAGTGGGGAATAATTTAAACTCCTGTATGTGACATTCAGCAGACATGTTGACTCCATCAGTGGGGAATAATTTAAACTCCTGAATGTGACATTCAGCAGACATGTGAATATTTTTCAGACAGAACAAGGTCTCGTCTATTGTAATAATTGTTGTGATTCTTCCACGTATATGTAATCTTATTTTATCTAGTTTATTTATTCTTGTTCTCTGATTATTTGCATAAAAGACGCTAAAAATGCTTTTGTTTGCTTTCTTCCTCATCTCTTTGTTCTCACCAGTAATTATTTTATTGGTTATCATGTTTTCTTAAAGTTTTCAGAACATATTTTCGCAATTCTTGTTCTTTCTGTCCCTAGTGGTGCGGTTCCTTTGTTTCTCACAAACACCTGATACAGTATTAATTTCCTCAAGCTTTCCATATCTGAGTAGTTGAAATTTCTCTTCATTGAACTTCATATTGTTTTGAGTGGCCCATTTGAAGGTTTGGTTTATATAATTGCTTAGTAATTACCATAATTAGTCAAACCCATAATAATTAGTAAATTTATTACCCCATCCTGTTTAGAATAATATATTATCTCCTCAAACAGCAAGAATTATTACAGACGGAACACTCGACTATTATTCCACATTTCTAATAACTATCAACTGAAAACTATCACTACAGATAAATAATGTTATATTCTGTTAATTACGAACCATCAGTGACCTTTATCATACAATTATAAGCCTTAACAGCCACATAAAATTTAATCGAAGCCGTACATAAGTACTGCTTTCTGAAAGTCAAAGGGATCACAACTCAAGACTAAATATTCCATTACTAACACCATTCTCACAGACACGAAAATATATTAACTGAACTAAATATCAAAAGAAATAGTAAAAAATAGTAAAACAAATATTCAACAACAAACTGAAATATTTAGGAAATTAAAACAATTCTACTCAGAAAAGATTTAAAGACAGAGAAAAAAATATTTAAAAAAGACCTGGAAAACAATTTTGTGTCGAGTCCTAATAAATTGACTGAAACAAATGAAATTATGCTAAATAATACTAAATTATTCTAAATTATATTAAATAAACCCAAAGAACCTTCCAACCCGATCACTGAAGGATTAAATAAGCTAAATAATTTTTCTCGTTTTTAGGATCAATCCAGAAAGATACCAAATTATGTTGGCAAAGTTAGAGATATTCTTTCAGATAATTATCCAACATCTATCATGAATTATCCTCAGATGTAATCCAAATAAAAAAAATCCAAAAGCAATGCCACAGAGCAACGTTAATTATTTTTCTTTGCAGTAATGTGGTCTGGGTGTATTGTGTTGGAGACTGTTGTGTTGGAGACTCTTGTGTTGGAGACTGTTGTGTTGGAGACTGTTGTGTTGGAGACTGTTGTGTTGGAGACTGTTGTGTTGGAAACTGTTGTGTTGGAGACTGTTGTGTTGGAGACTATTGTGTTGAAGACTGTTGTGTTGGAGACTCTTGTGTTGGAGACTCTTGTGTTGGAGACTGTTGTGCTCGAGACTGTTGTGTTGAAGACTGTTGTGTTGGAGACTGTTGTTTTGGAGACTGTTGTGCTGGAGACTATTGTGTTGAAGACTGTTGTGTTGGAGACTGCTGTGTTGGAGACTGTTGTGTTGGAGACTGCTGTGTTGGAGACTGTTGTGTTGGAGACTGCTTTGTTGGAGACTGTTGTGTTGGAGACTGTTGTGTTGGAGGCTGTTGTGCTGGAGACTGTTGTGTTGGAGACTGTTGTGTTGGAGACTGTTGTGTTGGAGACTGTTGTGTTGGAGGCTGTTGTGTTGGAGACTGTTGTGCTGGAGACTGTTGTGCTGGATACTATTGTGTTGGAGACTGTTGTGTTGGATATTATTGAGATGGAGACTGTTGAGTTGGAGACTGCTGTGTTGGAGACTATTGTTGAGACTATTGTGTTGGAGACTCTGTTGGAGACTGTTGTGTTGGAGACTGTGTTGGAGACTGTTGTGTTGGAGACTGTTGTGTTGGAGACTGTTGTGTTGAAGACTGTTGTGTTGGAGACTGTTGTCTTGGAGACTGTTGTGTTGGAGACTATTGCGTTGAAGACTGTTGTGTTGGAGACTGTTGTGTTGGAGATTGTTGTGTTTGAGACTGTTGTGTTGGAGACTGTTGTGCTGGAGACTGTTGTGTTGGAGACTGTTGTGTAGGAGACTATTGTGTTGGAGACTGTCGTGTTGAAGACTGTTGTGTTGGAGACCATTGTGTTGGAGACTGCTGTGTTGGAGACTGTGTAGGAGACTATTGTGTTGGAAACTGTTGTGTTGAAGACTGTTGTGTTGGAGACTATTGTGTTGGAGACTGCTGTGTTGGAGACTGCTGTGTTGGAAACTGTTGTGTTGGAGACTGCTTTGTTGGAGACTGTTGCATTGGAGACTGTTGTGTTAGAGACTGTTGTGTTGGAGACTGTTGTGTTGGAGACTGTTGTGTTGGAGACTGTTGTGTTGGAGGCTGTTGTGTTGGAGACTGCTTTGTTGGAGACTGTTGCGTTGGAGACTGTTGTGTTGGAGACTGTTGTGTTGGAGACTGTTGTGTTGGAGACTGTTGTGTTGGAGACTGTTGTGTTGGAGACTGTTGTGTTGGAGGCTGTTGTGTTGGAGACTGCTTTGCTGAAGACCGTTGCGTTGGAGACTGTTGTGTTGGAGACTGTTGTGTTGGAGACTGTTGTGTTGGAGACTGTTGTGTTGGAAACTGTTGTGTTGGAGACTGTTGTGTTGGAGACTGTTGTGTTGGAGACTTTTGTTGGAGACTGTTGTGTTGAAGACTGTTGTGTTGGAGACCATTGTGTTGGAGACTGCTGTGTTGGAGACTGTTGTGTTGGAGACTGTTGTGTTGGAGACTGTTGTGTTGGAGACTGTTGTGTTGGAGACTGTTGTGTTGGAGACTGTTGTGTTGGAGACTGTTGTGTTGGAGACTGTTGTGTTGGAGACTGTTGTGTTGGAGACTGTTGTGTTGGAGACTGTTGTTTTGGAGGCTGTTGTGTTGGAGACTGTTGTGCTGGAGACTGTTGTGCTGGATACTATTGTGTTGGAGACTGTTGTGTTGGATATTATTGAGATGGAGACTGTTGAGTTGGAGACTGCTGTGTTGGAGACTATTGTTGAGACTATTGTGTTGGAGACTCTGTTGGAGACTGTTGTGTTGGAGACTGTGTTGGAGACTGTTGTGTTGGAGACTGTTGTGTTGGAGACTGTTGTGTTGAAGACTGTTGTGTTGGAGACTGTTGTCTTGGAGACTGTTGTGTTGGAGACTATTGCGTTGAAGACTGTTGTGTTGGAGACTGTTGTGTTGGAGATTGTTGTGTTTGAGACTGTTGTGTTGGAGACTGTTGTGCTGGAGACTGTTGTGTTGGAGACTGTTGTGTAGGAGACTATTGTGTTGGAGACTGTCGTGTTGAAGACTGTTGTGTTGGAGACCATTGTGTTGGAGACTGCTGTGTTGGAGACTGTGTAGGAGACTATTGTGTTGGAAACTGTTGTGTTGAAGACTGTTGTGTTGGAGACTATTGTGTTGGAGACTGCTGTGTTGGAGACTGCTGTGTTGGAAACTGTTGTGTTGGAGACTGCTTTGTTGGAGACTGTTGCATTGGAGACTGTTGTGTTAGAGACTGTTGTGTTGGAGACTGTTGTGTTGGAGACTGTTGTGTTGGAGACTGTTGTGTTGGAGGCTGTTGTGTTGGAGACTGCTTTGTTGGAGACTGTTGCGTTGGAGACTGTTGTGTTGGAGACTGTTGTGTTGGAGACTGTTGTGTTGGAGACTGTTGTGTTGGAGACTGTTGTGTTGGAGACTGTTGTGTTGGAGGCTGTTGTGTTGGAGACTGCTTTGCTGGAGACTGTTGCGTTGGAGACTGTTGTGTTGGAGACTGTTGTGTTGGAGACTGTTGTGTTGGAGACTGTTGTATTGGAGACTGTTGTGTTGGAGACTGTTGTGTTGGAGACTGTTGTGTTGGAGAGTTTTGTTGGAAACTGTTTTGTTGAAGACTGTTGTGTTGGAGACCATTGTGTTGGAGACTGCTGTGTTGGAGACTGTTGTGTTGGAGACTGTTGTGTTGGAGACTGTTGTGTTGGAGACTGTTGTGTTGGAGACTGTTGTGTTGGAGACTGTTGTTTTGGAGACTGTTGTGTTGGAGACTGTTGTGTTGGAGACTGTTGTGTTGGAGACTGTTGTGTTGGAGACTGTTGTTTTGGAGACTGTTGTGTTGGAGGCTGTTGTGTTGGAGACTGTTGTGTTGGAGTCTGTTGTGTTGGAGACTTGTGTTGGAGACTGTTGTGTTGGAGACTGTTGTGTTGGAGACTTGTGTTGGAGACTGTTGTGTTGGAGACTGTTGTGTTGGAGACTTGTGTTGGAGACTGTTGTGTTGGAGACTGTTGTGTTCTTTATAAGTTTCTCGTTGTTTCTGAAGGTTAAGACAAGTGTATTTATGGTAAGATTTTATTACGTGTTGATCCAACACCAACTTTCCGCACTCAATCTTTGTTGCAGTTACTGAAGGAGAGACAGTAAATATATTACTTTCTTTGTTAATGTACTTGATAGTGAGTATTTTTGGCCATAAACCTGCATGACTCACACAGCTTCGTTAAACACTATAACAGCAAACATGAAAAAAACAACAGAAAAAAAATTACAGTCCATTGACAGTGGTTAACTGTTACATAAATTTTCCTCCTCCAAGTACACAAGAAATTTTCACAGGACAAATACAAAATAAAAGCTACAAAATTCCTCTTCTTACCTGTACAATACAAAATTCGTCTTCTTACCTGTACAATACAAAATTCGTCTTCTTACCAGTACAGTACAAAATTCGTCTTCTTACCAGTACAATACAAAATTCGTCTTCTTACCAGCACAATACAAAATTCCTCTTCTTACCTGTACAATACAAAATTCGTCTTCTTACCTGTACAATACAAAATTCGTCTTCTTACCAGTACAGTACAAAATTCGTCTTCTTACCAGCACAATACAAAATTCGTCTTCTTACCAGTACTATACAAAATTCGTCTTCTTATCAGTACAATACAAAGTTCGTCTTCTTACCAGTACTCTACAAAATTCGTCTTCTTACCAGTACAATACAAAATTCGTCTTCTTACCAGTACTATACAAAATTCGTCTTCTTACCAGTACAATACAAAGTTCGTCTTCTTACCAGTACTCTACAAAATTCGTCTTCTTACCAGTACAATACAAAATTCGTCTTCTTACCAGTACTATACAAAATTCGTCTTCTTACCAGTACAATACAAAGTTCGTCTTCTTACCAGTACTATACAAAATTCGTCTTCTTACCAGTACAATACAAAATTCCTCTTCTTACCAGTACTATACAAAATTCGTCTTCTTACCAGCACAATACAAAATTCCTCTTCTTACCAGTACAATACAAAATTCGTCTTCTTACCAGTACAATACAAAATTCGTCTTCTTACCAGTACAATACAAAATTACATCAGCCTCAGCAGAGGAGCCGTCACCAAACACAAAACCATTTCGTAGTGCAGACACAACGCCACGAACTTGACGAACATTATGTGGTAATTCTGATGGTATTGGTACTGGTTGGTTGTGAGACAGAAACACCTGAAATTTTATCAAAAATATTAGTTATATCATCTATAATTTTTTTTTATTTTTTATTTAAAAAACACAGTATACATGTATGTTATACATAATTGACTTAAAACACAGTATACATGTGTGGCATTCATAATTGACTTAAAACAATAAACGTGATAACTTTATGTAAGACAACCACATATATATGACTAAACAGAGGACTACCGGATCAATACCTTAAACACCAGATAACTACGTAACCAGAACCTGGCAGTCTTATTTATATTGTGTATGAAAGTGTATATACAAAAAGAATGTCATATAAACTAATGTATTGCACTCTCAATGGTACTATGAGTATATAAAAAAATTTATATACAAAAACAATGTCATATAAACTTATGCATTGCACACTTAATGGTACTATGGACATATAAAAAATTTTATATACAAAATATCACATAAACTAATGCACTGCACAATCATTGGTACTATGGTTATATAAAAAAACTAACAGAAACCTACATGACTCTGGAAATTGAAACCTGGTGTTCTTTATTTTTGGTTTTGCATATATTGAAAAAGGAATCAAAATATGCAAAAAGCCTTTAATAATTATCATAAGACTTTTACAGATCTAACATGTATGATTACATATGAGGAAACACTAAGACACCTAATACCCCGACCAACCCCATATTTAGATTCTCAAACTAATTATAAACCCACAAAAAAATATATCTTACTTGTATACAGTGATATTAGTAAAGGTGCTTAATTGAACATCAACTGTCTACATGCACCATAAATGTTAAAAATAAATACATGTGATATCACTGGTTGTCAGAACAACATATCCCACAAAAGCTGCTGTCTGAGGAACTTGAATGTCCAAAGATTACAATATAGGACATTATACATCTCAACCCCCTCCCCCCCTCACAGCGGTGACCGCTACTACATATACAAAAACAATCTTAGGCAAATGAAACTGTTTGCCCTTCATCAAAATTTTACCACCATCACCAAAAGGTCTACTTATGAACATTCCCCTTAAAGGCCAGTATGACGTGTACTTTTAGCGGTGATATCAGCGTGGCTTCCGCTTACAAAAGAACTAAACAATACCTAACGGGAATCCCAGGAAAGACCCAACATACTTCATCAAACCCCGGCCATATCCGGGAACCGGTTCAGTCTTGCTAGAGGCTGGAACATATACTGAAAATTGCTTTTTATCATGACCATTTTAGGATTAATCCAAATCTCAGTTCCACACAACGCCACAACCATACACACACAGACGCACGTAACCATTCATAATACATACACATCACTCCCTAAAACCCGCCCTCTACCTTGAAGTCCCGAACATACCATTTGGTGCTACCACGGGGGGGGTCCAGCCCCCCGTTGCCTTACCCCACCCCCAGTTGCAGCAACCTTTGAACAGTAAGACTTCGATAGTTTGCAGGAAAACTATTATCCCAACTTCTACCATATATGAGTTTATTTCTGAAATACGTTCTGTAGACACCTGCCGCAATTGCTCTGATCCTAACTGATCCCCCGGTTTCCCGCATACCCCACGAGATATAGAGGAAATCAGCCACCACGTACATTATTGCTCTTCGTGCCTCACTTGATACTCCGCTAACGTCTAATGTTAAGGCCCGTAAGGTTGAGATAGTTCCCCCACTAAGAAAATCTAAAACCCGCCCCAACCACGAACGAACTTTGTCCAAGGTATCACAAAAGTAGACTGCATGAAAAGCTGTTTCTTCGAGACCGCAACGTAAGCAATCCGCCTCCCTTACTAAACCCATCCTATTTAAGACCGATTTTGATGCTAAAATCCCCATGACAAATCTGTACGCCAATTCACGAACCCTTGGTGCCAACTTAAGTTTACAAAATCCGTCCCATATTTCCCCCCAATTATACAGCGGAAATACAGACAATCCCTGTACAATTTCTCCACGACAACATATGCTGACCATTTGCCCCACCCGGATCCGTTGCGCATTTCTCAACTTTAACAACAAACGCAGCATGTCCTCACACTCGATTAATCCCCTGCCGCTCCACCATTTATGCATTTCGATCATTACCCGACCCACCCGGATGCCCTTCTCACCGCCCGCCCTGAGGAACCGCTGCTTAACAAAGAGGGCCTTCACCCGTGGCCCCAAAGCCAAGAGACCTAAACCCCCACGACGAACATGGGTCATGACAACCTCCCGGCTTAACCAAGCTCTCCCAAAACCCCAAACATAACAACGTAAGACCCTTCTCTGCAGTTCCTGAATATCCACATCTCTTAAAGGGTACACCTCAGCCACACCCGATACTTTACTATAAACAAGTGTATTAACCACTACTGTCCTCTGTTGCAAAGATACATCCCCAGCTCTTAACCCCCGAAATCGATCTAAAGCCTTGTTAACCACCAATGCAGAGTGCACCCTTCGGCCCTCCCTCTCATCTGCCATGTACACGATACCACATATTCTAAGTTGCACCACGACTGACCACCCATACTTTTCGCCCCCCACCACCCATGTACCCACCTCCAATAATTTCGATTTTGCTTTATTGACGCACATGCTAGACTTTGCCCAAAAAAACTCAACAATCCATCCCACGATCCGCAAATCCTCCTCCCCTTTTAACAAAATCGTGGTATCATCTACGTACCCGACCACACGCGCTGCATGGTCACTGCTCCGCGTCCCACGCCTCAAACCACGATCCACCAGCTCATAAAAGGGGTTTTCCATACAAGCAAAAAGCAGCTGGGAGAGGGGGCACCCTTGCCTCAAACCCCTTTCCATACGGACCGGCTGCCCCAATTTACCGTTTACCTGTACACGTATCATAGCCGAGACATACAAGGTATCAACCCATCGTACAATCTCCTCTCCAAAACCCTGCTTCAATAAAATAAGGCTCAATAAATCTCTATCAACGCAGTCGTAAGCATTTTGCCAGTCAAGCCCGAGGACACCCCCCCTTGATATTCCTCCAAAAATTCCCTAATACATACATGCCCGTCCCTCATGCTCCTACCTGGTATGCCTAGCTGTCCCTCGTGTATAACCGACCCCATAACCTTCCTCATTCTGTTTCCTAAAACTTTTGCAAAAATTTTATAGTCCAAGCACATGAGATATTGCTCTATATACACTCAGACCCCTCCCCCTCCCTTTTTGGGCACCAAAACAACTACCCCCATACTTTGCGACATACCTAACCTCCCCTCCGTGAGCATGCAATTCAATACATCAACCAAACAATGCTTAATACTTCCCCAATGCGCACTATAAAAATCCTTCGAAATGCCATCTATACCTGGTGCCTTTCCTTTACTCATACTAAAAATCGCCTCCTCTACCTCCTCCACTCGAATTCTACCTTCTAGTACCGTTCTATCCCTGTCACTTATAACTTTTTTGAAATCCCTCCCCACCAGGCCACCCGCCTGGACCCCCCCCTACTCCCCGCCGATGCTTTTCCTCAAACCATAGATCAGCATAAAAACTCATGCTGTCCGTGGTGAGGAGTACTTGACCCAGCAGGTAACCACCCAAACCCATGCATACTTCCAATTGCAAGAGGGACGTCGCCTGTTGTCTGACCCTAAATTTGCGCAAGACACAACCGGTAGGTTTGTCACCCCAGAGCACTTCTTCCACACCTGCTCTGACTCGAACCGTATTTAAACGTTCATTGTGAATTTCTGCAAGTCGACTACGAAGATGTTCAATGTCGTCATACCTACTACTTCCACCCTCCACATAGTAATCATTAAGCTGCCCCTCCAAATAGTTTTGTAGCCCAAACCTCCACCTTGCTTCCTCCTTTCCCCGCTTCTTATAACAACGCGCTATTCTGGGTTTGGCACGTGTTTCCCACCATTCCAACAAACATTCATCTGCCCTCCGCGTTTCCCAGATATTCTTCCACCAACCCTGAAAAACGGACCCATCCCCTTCCCCCTCCAATAGCCGCCCATTCAGTTTCCAATATCCTGAGTAAACCCTGATCATTCCATCCCAGTCCAAGTCCGCTAGCACTGCACGGTGATCGGAAAACCCCAGATCAAGGGTCTGTACGTGCCCAACTCGAATACCTTGAGTTGCATAAATCCTATCCAGATGGGCCGCGTAGCCTCTGCGCACAAACGTATGTTCCACCCCAACCCACCCCTCCCCACAACATCATAAACCCCTGCATCCCCCAGCAGATTTCTCTGGACAGGTAGAACGCACCCCGCCCCCCTTGGCTCAACATCCCCATGGCGGATAATGCAATTCCAATCCTCACATAAGACCGAAATTAAAGGCAAACCCAGAATGTGAAACGTTAAAGCCTCCCACACAAAGTCTATTTTAACTTTAGAGTTACTGTCTGCTGGCATATAAACTCCGATAAAACAAACTCTAACCCCATCCCAATACCCATCCACCCTTACCACCCGTCCATCTCCCCCCTCCTCCCATCCCAAGACGCTCCAAGGGCTGGACTCCTTCACTGCTATAGCCACCCCATTCTTTAATTTTAAAGAATTACTCTAATACATTCGGTAGCCTTTCAACCATAACTCTACCAAATTTATAATTATGTTCTTGCATGAAACATACATCCACATCGTAACGACGCAAAAACCACTCCATCCATACTTTTTTAACTTCCGTCCTTAGGCCATTGGCATTGATAGCAACACACTTGAATTTACAAAAAAGGTGGTTTACCACTATGTTTTTGGGTCTTTCCTGTTCCCACACGCACATTAGACTGCCCGTCTTTGTCCTTCGGCTTCTCGAGACCCCCCTCCCCCCGTACTCTACCCTTATGCTGGGACCTTGAAACTATCCCTTCTGTAATAGGTGGCTCAGCCACTTTCGCCCACGATTTCCTCCCCGGGCTCTGTCCTGGTGTCAAGACATCGTCCATAGCCGACGCTCCCGCCGATCGTTTGCGGGAGCTGCCATCCACATGCATCTCCTCGCTAGACGAAGCCTCCTGGTGAACCTCCACCACCACCTCATGCGTCCGTACGAATGTGGTTTTGTCCTGCATTTCCATGTTAGGGGATTCCTCAGTCGTTAACTCACGACACGCCGTCGAAACAACAGGACCATGTTCTGGTTCATCTAGGAGGTCCTGCAACACGTCTTCCAGCAACTTATCCTGTGGCAAAACCTCAGGCCTCACAGGATCCACTGTAAGTGTGGGCACGGTCGATGCATCCACTGGCAGGGTGGCACACATCGTAGACTGCATGTCCTGTTGCATCTCGTCACTCCAAAGCCTGGGAACTTGCCCAGCTGAGGTACCAGGCTCAGTCACGAAAGCCTCAGCCCGGAGGCCCACAGGTGAATGGTCCCGTGAGTGGACAACCAGTCGACGGGGGCACTGGGCAGCCATATGCTCAAAAGAGTTCCATAGTCTGCAAGTTTTCCTTTGGCCCGCATAATGAACAAACACCTGGGTCCTATATTTCTCCAGACGTACGTAAGAGTGAATCGACTGGCGATGCGTCATCTTGATGGTGAAGGAGCCCTCCGGGAACCCCTCGTATGGGCCCTCTCTCCACACTCCCTTGGTCGCTGCATGCACCGTTCCGTATCTGACAAAAACATCCCGCAGATCGTACTCCTCCGCCTCGAAAGGCACGTTTCTCACCTTGACCCAGGTGACATACGTCGACACGCCATGTAGACACACTTCCACAGCTGAATTCACCACCATTCTCCTTTCTTGAAAAGTTTCCACAATCTTGTTGTAGAAGCCGGCATTCACGAATTTTATAAATATCCTTGACATCCCATTCAAAGCTACGCCATATAATTCTTCATTGGGGATGCCGTAGACGTCGCGTATAATGCATGGCATCAATGTATGCATTGTAGAAACACTGAGGGAGCCTTGTGTGAATGCAACACAGACCGTGTTTACTCTCCTGCCTTGACGGTCCGCCATCTTGTGACTTGTAGTGGTCTCTGAAAACTGCGCAGAAATCAGTTGATTCAGGAGCTACTGCGCAGCTGTCCACACGGCCCGAGAGCGATGAGGACAATAATACAAAATATCAGTTATATCATCTATAATTATTAGGATTAAGAAGAGATAATAAAAAAATATTTAAAAAACTAATGCTTAGGGACCCGGTCGTAATCCTGAGAGAGAGAGAGAGAGAGAGAGAGAGAGAGAGAGAGAGAGAGAGAGAGAGAGAGAAGTTGATATTCTTGGGGTGAAATTTGACTCCAAACTAACCATGAAGAACCTTGTTGTAAATCTAGCAAACAAGGCAGCCAGGAAGCTTACAGCACTTCGCCGTATCTCGCATCTGCTTGACAGTACGAGGCACAAGTACGCTCACACCTTGAGTATGCTCCACTTTCTTGGTTTGCCTTCCCCCCCCTCCCTCTCATCTGCTACTGCTTGAACTGAACTTCTCCAAGCCGAGGGACTGACAACCTCAAATTCTACGACTTCAAGGGTGATGGACTGATTACATCGTCTTCACATCTCTACTGTTCCTGCCTACTTTCTGTATTCGACTGAAGAAGCCTACTGTGTAGGCGAAACGTTTCGGAATAAAGTTGCCTAACTGTTGCCTATGTGTCTTACTTACCAACCAGAGTAGAGAACAGAGCAAGATGTCTCATCTCTCGCCTGGACCCATCCTGGATAGATCTGTCATTTCAGCAGAGCCTTCAACACAGGAGGGATGTGGGTGGCCTTACTGTTATGTTACAAGGCCAATATTGTCAAAATACCACACTTGGATCCACTTCGAGGACAGCGTGAAACAAGTTTTTATGCCACAAGACGGGCAGAAAGCAGCAACTTCACTCTGGCTGTACCCTTCTCCAGAACATTACTCCATCTGAGATCATATATACCCAGGATGGCTCGAGTATGGAACACATTCGTACAGCATAATGATGTCAACGAGATTACGTCAGTTGATCAAATGAAAATGCTGGCCCACAGATGGCTCCAACTTCATCCTGTTCCTTACTTGTATGTCTCATAACAATAAAAATGCTTTCAAATGAGCTGATGTAGGTAACAGCTCTTAGCTTGTCAATAAAGTTAGGAATCCTTTACCTGTAAATAGCTTGTCAATAAAACTAGGGATTCTTAACCTTGTCAAACCCTGTGTAAAAAGAGAGAGAGAGAGAGAGAGAGAGGGGGAGAGAGAGAGGGAGAGAGAGAGAGAGAGAGAGAGAGAGAGAGAGAGAGAGAGAGAGAGAGAGAGAGAGAGAGAGAGAGAGAGAGAGAGAGAGAGAGAGAGTAGGAGTGAGACAGGAGGAAAACAGCAACTACACTTAAGAACATAAGAATGGAGGAACACTGCAGAAGGCCTACTGGCCCATACGAGGCAGGCCCTTATCAAAACGACCTCTACCTAAAGCTACCCAAGAAATAGCTCCCGTACCCAATGACACCAATCAAACCCAGCCCCTCCCACTCATATATTTGTCCAATCTCTTCTTAAAGCTACCCAAGGTCCTAGCCTCTATATAATGGTGTTGTTTTGGTAGCTGTAGAGCGGTGTTAATGATATACTTCTTCGGAGGCTTCTTTGTTTATTGATAACTAGTGTTGGGTTACACAGGCTTGTGTGTTTGTGCCCATGGCCCTGGCAGGGCCATGCCCACGAGAGAGAGCTGGGAGGCCTTGTGTCTTGATGCCAGGCCGCTGTGTGAGTGAGAGCGAGGCAAGTCTGGGCATACTGAAGTGGCAAGGCCTATAGATGGCAGCACCTGAGTGGCGCGAAATATGAACTAAGCTGGCAGACAGCATGGGCTGTCTGTGCAGACAGTACAGGCTGTCTACATACGCTCGGCCACCTACCGCGCGTCGTCCCGACGCGACAATACTGGTAGTAAAAGAAACTCGGTCTCTCTCTCTCGTAGGAACAGGGCACAGAACACAAAATAAAAACATATATATACATATGGACATGGAAAAAAAACTTCCTACAGGGAGGGAAGAAAAAACATGGGGTGTGCTAAACATCGTGGTCAAAGGCAGTGAGCGTCGAAGGGCATCACTGCACGCCTTCCTGCGTCTGGACAGGTACTGCAACACGGGAGACATCGCCGCGGCTGAGCTGTGACGTAACAGGGTACGGTCTCCTCTGGTGAAGCAGTCATCGTAGGAGTCACTGCAGGTTTTCACTCAACCTGGGGCACGACATGCTGGTGCCCTCGAGTGAGGCGTCGACAAAACTCGGCAACTGGGCAGGACTTCTGGCAAGCGACTCAGGAGGACACTTCTCGACTGGTACTGTCGCTGGGCTGTCACTGCCGGCGAGCGTGGAGCGAGTTGTGGAGCTAGTCGTGGCAGAGACGACTGGGCGAAACATCTGGGAGTCGTAACATCATACACCAGACTGCAGTGAGAGAGCTAGCAGTCAAAGTGACATCTTCTTTGTGCAGGCTGCTCACTGAAGCTTGTGACACGAGGCTGACACAGCGCCTGCCGACAGGCCTGGCTGCGGCTTGACGAGTATCATCTCTCGACAGTTGGAGTTATAGCAGAGGTTAGCCTAAGCATCCCCAGACTTGTTTCTCTACATATAACTGCACTCTGACGGTCTGGAGGTGAAGTGAAACAATTCTCGATGGGAATCGTAGCAGGTACGATTCTGCAGAACATCACGAGCGACGAGCATAAAAGCTTTCTGTACAAGAGGGCTCGTATGCTCAGGGCTGAGAAATCAGCTGTCAAACACTGGTCACGCGGGTGACAGCACAGTGGTGCAACTCAAGGGTCTGACCACAGACCTCACTGGACACACGGAAAACTTACAACCACACACGCTGTACATACGGTACAACATGGCTTAAACTAGCAAATGATGCTTTTCTGTGCACAAAACTGACACTAAGACATACTAAAATGTGAGAACACTGACTGAGAGGAATTAATTAACACACGACATATATTTTCTCTCAATCTTCTCGACAATACTGAAATAATTACTGAACACTCGATGGTGACATCATGTGATGTCAGGCGTGATGTCGCAAGGTGACGTCAGCAGCAGTGACGTCAACAGACATCTCGAGGTGACGTCAGGCAGACATCGTGAGGTGACGTCAGCAGACATCGTGACGTCATGAAGTCGGGCAGCATCGTGGGTGGCGTCGATGTGATGCGGGCAGCAGACCACAGCATGAGGCCTGGGACATCTGGTAACTCACGTGGCTTTGTAGGTCTACGTGACATCGCCCACACCCACGTGACGTCGTGATCCACGTAGCTTCGAGTGGCCTCGGGCACTCGGATACACAGCACTGGCAATGAATTCATACGAAAAACAGCAGAAAACACAGCAGAGGGAGTGGGCAGTGGTGAGTGGTGTATGGTAGTGTGGTGGCGAGGAGCGTGCGTGAGTGTATGGCAGGGCGGGCATCTGGCCATTCCTCCTCCTCCTCCTCCCACAAACACGTGGAGAAGCTCACACTGGACGCAGAAATCACCACAAAACTCACCTCTGGCTTGCTGAAACAGCTGTGCTGAGCTGAACAACAACAGCAACATACAAGTGACGCTGAACATGTGACTTGAGAAACAGCGTGGGACACAGTAGCGTGGGACGCTGTAGCGTGGGGTCACTGTGACGCCACTCACAATTCTCGAAGACTTTCGACAAATTTCGGCTGGATCCTGCTAGTACCTGTGTCTGGATGCTCAAAAGTGCAGACACGACATCAGGATAACTCGTTGAGAGACGGATGCTTCTTGTATGGGATGATGAAGTGAAGATGACTTCATACCTCTTCCTCTCTCCAGGCAAACACAACTGCTGCAAGCACCGCTGTCACCATTTATAATGGGCTTGTTTGGTATTCTGGTAGCGGGTGGTTAAATGATATACGTCTTCGGAGGCTTCTTTGTTTATTGTTAAGTCGTTGTGGGTTCACAGGCTTGTGTTGTTGGTGCCCATGGCCCGGGCAGGGCCATGCCCACGAGAGAGAGCTGGGAGGCCTTGTGTCTTGATGCCAGGCCGCTGTGTGAGTGAGCGCGAGGCAAGTCTGGGCATACTGAAGTGGCAAGGCCTATAGATGGCAGCACCTGAGTGGCGCGAAATATGAACTAAGCTGGCAGACAGCATGGGCTGTCTGTGCAGACAGTACAGGCTGTCTACATCTATCAACTCACTGGGAAGACTGTTCCACGCATCTACAACTCTGTTAGAAAACCAGTACTTACCTATGTCCTTTCTAAATGTAAATTTATCCAACTAGTTTATTAACCTTCTTCAGCAAAGCTTTTGAGGCCGTTGATCAGAATAAAGAATTCGATATTGTTCATTTAGATTTTAGTAAGGCTTTTGATAGAGTACCACATCAGAGACTTTTGAAGAAAGTGGCTGCTCATGGCACTGGGGGAAAATGCTGTCATGGATCGAGTCATGGCTCACTAATAGAAAGCAGAGAGTGTTCATAAATGGGGTTTGTAGATGAATGGTTCAGAGAACCGACATGTTTATAAATTAGACACATGTGCAACTCTTGGGTATCTTTATTGAGGAAACGTTTCGCCACACAGTGGCTTCATCAGTTCATACGTAGGAGAAACTTGAAGAAAAGGAGGAGAGTGAGGTAATCAGTCCCTCAACCTTGAGTCGATGTGTTCAGTCCATCAATCTTGAATAGAATACGGCATATGAGCGGAGAAGCAGCTTATAAACCGTATGGCAGGAGAGGTGCAGCAGTCATAGGTGGTGTCACATTTGTTCTATGTGGAAGTAGGTCGTACCCAAGAATTAGGCAAGCGAAGAATTCCTAAGTATTAAGATCCCAAGAAGTTGCAGTTTCTGACAGGTTTGTAGATGAATGGTTCAGAGAACCGACATGTTGATAAATTAGACACATGTGCAACTCTTGGGTATCTTTATTGAGGAAACGTTTCGCCACACAGTGGCTTCATCAGTCCATACGTACGAGAAACTTGAAGAACAGGAGGAGAGTGAGGTAATCAGTCCCTCTACCTTGAGTCGATGTGTTCAGTCCATCAATCTTGAATAGAATACGGCATATGAGCGGAGAAGCAGCTTATAAACCGTATGGCAGGAGAGGTGCATCAGTCATAGGTGGTGTCACATTTGTTCTATGTGGAAGTAGGTCGTGCCCATGAATTAGGCAAGCGAAGAATTCCTAAGTATTAAGATCCCAAGAAGTTGCAGTGTCTGACAGGTTTGTAGATGAATGGTTCAGAGAACCGACATGTTGATAAATTAGACACATGTGCAACTCTTGGGTATCTTTATTGAGGAAACGTTTCGCCACACAGTGGCTTCATCAGTCCATACGTACGAGAAACTTGAAGAACAGGAGGAGAGTGAGGTAATCAGTCCCTCAACCTTGAGTCGATGTGTTCAGTCCATCAATCTTGAATAGAATACGGCATATGAGCGGAGAAGCAGCTTATAAACCGTATGGCAGGAGAGGTGCAGCAGTCATAGGTGGTGTCACATTTGTTCTATGTGGAAGTAGGTCGTGCCCATGAATTAGGCAAGCGAAGAATTCCTAAGTATTAAGATCCCAAGAAGTTGCAGTGTCTGACAGGTTTGTAGTTCAGAGAACCGACATGTTGATAAATTAGACACATGTGCAACTCTTGGGTATTGTAGATGACGTGTACTTAGCTCTGTCAGTGGTGACGTGTACTTAGCTCTGTGAAGACCTGTTTGTGTGCTCTCTGTGAATCTGAACCAGGATGCCCTCTCTTGAGCAACTTTACCAGCAGCTGAGAGAAGAGCTCAGAGTTGCTAAGATGGAGATACGGCGATTAACGGAGGAGAACAAGAGGATTCGTGGTAATCCTCCTGTTGTGAGTCCCCAGGTTAAGAGGGGAGCTTGGTCAGTGGCCGGGCAACATGGAACCAAGCTGAAGATCAAGAAAACGGTTGGAGAGGCAGAAACAAAGAGAAACCAGAAGACTACCGTGGAAACTTCCAGCCCATTCTCGGTGCTACCTGACGAATGTGAGTGTTCTACTGGGAATGCCACAACGAGCACCAAAGAAGCATTGGCAGACGTGAGTGAAACATCCCTAGAAACCCAAACGAAGACCATCGAGAACGTCTTGACGAATTCTACAAGTGGTGTAATGCTACCTGGCGAATGTGAGTCGACTACTCGGAGCATCACGACGGACGACGCAAAGGAAGGTAAAAACATTGTTGTTGTTGGGGATAGCCAGATTAGGTACATGGATAGGGCATTCTGCTTGAAGGACAGGAGTAGGAGGCAGAGAGTGTGTTTTCCTGGGGCGGGGATGAAGGATATTGTTAGCCGTCTGGATGACATCATGAGAGGTAATGGGAGCAATCCTATTATCTGTCTCAGTGCTGGAGGCAACGATGTTGGCAGACGTAGGAGTGAGGACCTGATTAGCAGGTATAGGTCAGCAATAGAGATAATTAGGAGGAAGGGTGGGAAACCTGTCATATGTGGCATTTTGCAAAGGAGAGGAGTTGGAAATGAATGGTTGTCCAGAGCAATTGGTGTCAATTGCTGGCTGGACAAATACTGTAAGGAAAATGCGGTAACATTCATTGACAACTGGGACCTCTTCTATGGCAGAAATGACATGTATGCCAGGGATAGGGTTCACTTATCTAGGTGTGGGGTGGGAGCACTGGCCAACGCAGTGGAGGGAGCTGTTAGGTCTTTAAACTAGGAATAGTTAGTGGTATGGGTTTTTGCGGGAAAACTGTGAAGTCTCAGGGTAGTAATATGAGTACTAGGAGAACTAGTAATAGGCAAAATGAGGTGGATATTGGAAAGCCAGTGGCACTAATTGACAAGGACAGTAATAGGTTTAGTGGAATAACAGAAAAGAGCAGGAACGGTAAAGAGAAAGGAGGTTCCTTAAGTATATATTACACAAATAGTCGCAGTGCTAGGAATAAGATGGACGAGTTGAGACTAGTTGCTAGTGCAGGTAACATAGATGTATTTGCCATTACTGAGACGTGGTTTAATTAAAAAAGTCGGGACATGCCTGCAGAATGTCCCATTCAGGGTTTCAAATTGTTCCAAGTAGATAGAAGTATCGGGAAGGGGGGTGGGGTGGCATTGTATGTCCGAGATCGCTTGAACTGTTGCATAAAAACGGGTATTAAGTCTGAAGTAACACATACAGAGTCTGTTTGGATAGAATTTTCAGAGGGGCATGAAAAATTAACTTTAGGTGTGATATACCGTCCCCCAAATTTAGATAGGAACCAGGGAAGACTACTATGGGAGGAAATTGTTAGGGCCACAAGGCACGATAATGTAGTAATTCTAGGAGACTTTAACTTTAGTCATATTGATTGGAATTTCTTGACTGGGAATTTAGAATCATACGACTTCTTAGAAGTAGTTCAGGATTGTTTTTTGAAGCAGTTTGTGACAGAACCTACAAGGGGTAATAACCTGCTTGACTTAGTTCTGGCAAACAATGAATCCCTTGTTAATAATTTAGAAGTTTCAGAGGAACTGGGTGCTAGCGACCACAAATCAATTACATTTAGAATTGAATGGAAGTATGATAGTAGGGATAACTCAGTAACAGTCCCAGATTTTCGCTTAGCAGATTACGATGGGCTTAGAGAACACTTATCATCTGTTGACTGGGGTAACGAAGAGAGCTATCAATATGACAGTTTTCTGAACACAATACATGCTGCTCAAAGAACATTTATCCCTTATAAAGAAATTAGATCAAATAGAAATGACCCAAAATGGATGAATAATAGGCTGAAATATCTACTAGGGCATAAGAAAGGAATTTATAGGCGTATCAAAAGAGGCGAGGGTCATCTTATGAATCAGTATATTGACATTAAGAGGGACATTAAAAAGGGGATAAGAAAAGCTAAAAGGGACTATGAAATTAAAGTTGCTAGGGATTCTAAAACTAACCCAAAAAGTTTTTTCCAGGTATACAGAACAAAAGTCAGAGATAAGATAGGTCCCCTTAAAAATAACTATGGGCAGCTTACTGACAAAGAGAATGAAATGTGCTCGATTTTAAATAATTATTTTCTCTCTGTTTTTACACAGGAAGACACTAATAATATTCCGGTAATTAATTTTTATAGTGGGCCAGAAGAAGATAAATTATGTAACATCACAGTCACTAGTGAAATGGTTGTGAAGCAGATAGACCGACTGAAGCAAAATAAGTCACCGGGTCCTGATGAGGTTTTTTCAAGGGTTCTAAAGGAATGCAAAATGGAAGTCTGTGAACCATTAACTAATATTTTTAATTTATCTCTTCAAACATGTGTAGTGTCTGATATGTGGAAGATGGCTAATGTAATTCCTATTTTTAAAACAGGGGACAAGTCGTTACCGTCAAATTACCGCCCAATAAGCCTGACCTCAATTGTAGGCAAATTACTAGAGTCAATTATAGATCAAATTATAAGAAGCCATCTCGATAAGCATAGCTTGATTAATGATACTCTCATTCAAGTATACTTGGGAATTCTTCGCTTGCCTAATTCTTGGGCACGACCTACTTCAACATTGAACAAATGTTACACGACCTATGACTGCTGCACCTCTCCTGCCAACGGTTTATAAGCTCCTTCTCAGCACGTATGCCGTATTCTATTCAAGATTGATGGACTGACCACATCGACTCAAGGTTGAGGGACTGGTTACCTCACTCTCCTCCTGTTCTTCAAGATTCTCCTATGTATGGACTGATGAAGCCACTGTGTGGCGAAACGTTTCCTCAATAAAGATACCCAAGAGTTGCACATGTGTCTAATTTATCAACATGTCGGTTCTCTGAACCATTCATCTACAAACCTGTCAGACACTGCAACTTCTTGGGATCTTAATACTTAGGAATTCTTCGCTTGCCTAATTCATGGGCACAACCTACTTCCACATTGAACAAATGTGACACCACCTATGACTGCTGCACCTCTCCTGCCATACGGTTTATAAGCTGCTTCTCCGCTCATATGCCGTATTCTATTCAAGATTGATGGACTGAACACATCGACTCAAGGTTGAGGGACTGATTACCTCACTCTCCTCCTGTTCTTCAAGTTTCTCCTATGTATGGACTGATGAAGCCACTGTGTGGCGAAACGTTTCCTCAATAAAGATACCCAAGAGTTGCACATGTGTCTAATTTATCATAAATGGGGTTAAATCTGAGTGGGGATCTGTAACAAGTGGCGTTCCACAGGGATCAGTTTTAGGCCCATTGTTGTTTATTATATATATAAACGACCTTGACGATGGGAATTACTAGTGACATAAGCAAATTTGCTGATGACACGAAGATAGGTAGGATAAACATCAAAATGGTATACAATACCGGTATTGTATACCATTTTGATGTTCATCTTGTCAGACACTGCAACACATGGCATCTTGGTACAGACAAGCTTTTCAAGTGAGAAGTGTTGGATCTGAGAGGGACATGACCTCTCAGTGGTTACATTCTCACTACTACTACTACTACTACTACTACTACTACTACTACTACTACTCTGCACCTCTCCTTCCGACAGTATTTAAGTCTCCGCACTGTCGCTTGATCTTCAGATAGTTCCTGACTATGGAACTGAACTTCTCCAGGCCGAGGGACTGACAACCTCAAATTCTACGACTACAAGGGTGATGGACTGATTACATCGTCTTCACATCTCTACTGTTCCTGCCTATTTTCTGTATTCGACTGAAGAAGCCTACTGTGTAGGCGAAACGTTTCGGAATAAAGTTGTCTAACTGTTGCATATGTGTCTTACCTAACAACACATAGGTAGGATAATCGATTCAGACGTTGATGTCTCACAACTTCAGGAGGATTTAGACAAACTCAATTCGTGGTCAGAAAAGTGGTAGATGCAGTTCAGTGTAGAAAAATGTAAAGTTCTAAAGCTCGGAAATGTCCATAACCCTAGCACCTACCAGCTTAATAATGTTGAACTTAGCCATATAGAATGCAAAAAGGATTTGGGGGTTTTGGTAAGCAGCAACCTTAAACCAAGACAGCAGTGCCTAAGCATGCATAATAAGGCAAATAGATTATTGGGATATATATCAAGAAGTGTAAGCAACAGAAGTCCAGAGGTCATACTGCAGCTTTATACATCATTAGTAAGGCCTCACCTAGATTATGCAGCTCAGTTCTGCAGATGAATGGTTCAGAGAACCGACATGTTGATAAATTAGACACATGGGCAACTCTTGGGTATCTTCATTGAGGAAACGTTTCGCCACACAGTGGCTTCATCAGTCCATACAAAGGAGAATCTTGAAGAACAGGAGGAGAATGAGGTAATCAGTCCCTCAACCTTGAGTCGATGTGGTCAGTCCATCAATCTTGAATAGAATAAGCTCCTTCTCCGCACGTATGCCGTATTCTATTCAAGATTGATGGACTGACCACATCGACTCAAGGTTGAGGGACTGATTACCTCATTCTCCCCCTGTTCTTCAAGATTCTCAAACATTTCGACACGTTTCCTTACACCTGTTGTCCTGTTCACCTAGCAGCAAATAGGTACCTGGGTGTTAGTCGACTGGTGTGGGTCGCATCCTGGGGGACAAGATTAAGGACCCCAATGGAAATAAGTTAGACAGTCCTCGATGACGCACTGACTTTCTTGGGTTATCCTGGGTGGCTAACCCTCCGGGGTTAAAAATCCGAACGAAATCTTATCTTATCTTAATGAAGATACCTAAGAGTTGCCCATGTGTCTAATTTATCAGCTCAGTTCTGGTCTCCATATTACAGAATGGACATAAATTCGTTAGAAAATATTCTGCGTAGAATGACTAAATTAATGTATAACATTAGAAATCTTCATTATGAATAAAGATTGAAGACACTTAAATTACATTCACTTTTTAGACGAAGAATGAGGGGGGACATGATCGAAATGTATAAGTGGAAGATGGGTATTAATAAGGGAGATATTAGCAAGGTCTTGAGGATATCTCTTGTTAGGTAAGACACATATGCAATATTTAGGTATCTTTATTATGAAACGTTTCGCCTACACAGTAGGCTTCTTCAGTCGAGTACAGAAAAGTTGATAGAAGCAGAAGAGACTTGAAGACGATGTAATCAGCCCATCACCCTTAAAGTTTTGAGGTGGTTAGTCCCTCAGTCTGGAGAAGAGCATTGTTCCAAAGTTTGAAACAATATGGAGTTGAAGTGACAGGATGGAGCCTTATATAGCGCCAGGAGGTGAGACGTAGGTCACTAGTAGAGGTAAGAACGCAGATGTTGGGAGGTCAGGTCCCTTTCAAATCCAGCCGTTCTCACTAGTAGAGGTTGTCGAAGTTGATTGCAGGTCTGTACCAAGATACCCTTGTGTTGCAGTGTCTGACAGATTGAACATTAAAATGGTATAAAATACCGACAGGTTGTTAGGTTAGACACATATGCAACAGTTAGGTATCTTTATTTCGAAACGTTTCGCCTACACAGTAGGCTTCTTCAGTCGAGTACAGAAAAGTTGATAGAAGCAGAAGAGACTTGAAGACGATGTAATCAGTCCATCACCCTTAAAGTTTTGAGGTGGTCAGTCCCTCAGTCTGGAGAAGAGCATTGTTCCATAGTCTGAAACAATATGGAGTTGAAGTATGTATGTATAATGTTCGGCAGGACCAGGGTCCTGGCACGGGTCTTAATCTTGAGATGACCCGTCTCTGGCTTCTGAAGGAGAATTGATTCTTCACTGTTGCAGCATATAAGCGTTTGGAATTTCACTATTCTTTCAAGCACTGTTCCGGACAGTTCAGCTAGTGTGCCTCATAAGCGACTGAAGTTACTCCATCTCAGCTGTTTCCTGAGCTGGGAACTGGGCTCTGTCCTCTCTGATAATCTGCAGATTCCTGGCATCCACTGCTTCCTGCTCTGTCAGTAAGCACACCCTCAGGAGTGTGCTTACCATCTGCCGGAACATGCTCTGTTGTTCCGTGGAGGTGATTGTGTTGCAGATAATATCCGTGAATGCCTTGATGAGTGTTAAGAGATCCTCTCCGTTGAGGGCCTGCGTTGTCGGTGGGTTCGAAGCAGTGAACATTATCTGGGCTGTCGTAACCTGCGGGGACTGCTGAGGGTTGTATTTCTTCACTGTGCACACTGTGGGCTGTTGCTGTATGCCAGGTTGTGTACCCGGCATCTGCTGGTGAGGTGCAGTCACTGCCTGCATAGTGGTTGTGCCTGGCAAGGAGGCCGGTGGGGGCTCGTGTAGTGCCGTCTGCTGATTGCGTTGCCCAGATGTTTCCTGTTGGCGCCGCTTGTTCCTCATGTTTTTGTTTCTTCGTTGCGGTAAATAACAAAAAGGCACAATACCGTGACTGGAACGATACACAAATAACCCGCACATAAAAGACAGAAGCTTACGACGACGTTTCGGTCCGACTTGGACCATTGACAAATGGTCAATGGTCCAAGTCGGACCGAAACGTCGTCGTAAGCTTCTGTCTTTTATGTGCGGGTTATTTGTGTTTTCGTTGCGGTAGTGGGGGAGGATGCTCCTGTTCATGACGCCTGGTTGAGTTTTCAAGGGTCGGAAATTCCTGGGCATTGAGTTGGGTTGACTGATGAGAGTTCTGCAGTATGGCAGGATTCTCTGCACCCATCGTCTGCTGAGGGTGATGCTCTGCCGTAGCCTGCTGTCTCGTCGTTGGTGTCTTCCAGGCCTCACGAATTCTAGTGAGCCTATCATGTAGACAGCCTGTACTGTCTGCGCAGACAGTCCCTGCTGTCTGCCAGTTTAGTTCATATTTCGCGGCATTTTAGGTGCTGCCCTCTGTAGGCTCACCCACGTCAGTGGGAGGCTGAGCCCACCGGCTCTCACTCCTAGGCCGACCCTCTTGATAGACACAAGTGCTCCCCCTCCACGGACTGGCTTGCGGTCACTCCCTCACACTGCCCGTTGTGTACTCACTCCTACCCAATTAAAGCCAAACTAGTCCACGGCCGTATCAGTGCTACCTACGCTACCTTCATCGGCACTAAACCGCTGTTCAGCAGTAAGAACAGTAGTAACAATCAGGGCATCGAGGGTTCCAGGCATGGTGTTTCTGCCTGTAATTCGGGCATCGTGGAGTGGGTGGCAATGCATTCTTCGTCTTGGTGATGCATTCCTCGGTAGGGTGGGGCTGGCTGCAGACACCGCAGATTACTCTGTTCGGACAGAGTGCACCCAGGTGTCCGTAACGCTGGCACTTGAAACAGCGAACTGGTTCTGCCGTGAAGGTCCTGACATCGTACCTGCCCCAAGAACCAAGGTCCAGCTGGGATGGCAGCGGTCCTACATGCTGAATGAGGACCTGCCGGGTTGGTGCATTGCCTGCCGATTTTGCCTTGAGACGCTGAGCTGACACGACACTGGGGTGAGCTGCTACTGCCTCGATGGGCATCATCAGCGGGTATCGCATCACTACACCCTTGGTGACCTTCTGCCGAGAATCCAGTTCCTCCAGGGTGAAGGAGCGGTCTGTCTCCATGACTTTCTTCAAGGTGATATGCATTTCCCTGTTGATAGGAGTCAGTATTGGTTCTCCCCTCAGGTTGAACCATATCTTAAACCTCAGTTTGTGCCGTGTTTCCAGGTGTGTAACCACGCCATAGTGGGTTTTGTGTTCCCCATAAGCCTTTACCTTGAATCTGGAAGGTGATTTGAGCTGGTTTACCTGCTCCTTGGAGGGACGGCGTGTCTTACTGTTCACATTGATCCATCCTTCCGTATTCTCTGGCTGCATGGTTAGGCTTGTCAGAACTGGAGACTTTTCCTCTGATGACACGGAGTGGTCTCGCAACTTCTTCGCTAGGATTGCACCCCACATTTCTAAATCCGAGTCGTCCATTTCTAAATCCGAGTCGTCCATTTCTAAATCCGAGTCGTCCATTTCTAAATCCGAGTCGTCCATTTCTAAATCCGAGTCATCCGTCGTGTCCCTGGAACATCGTGACCTCTTCCTCCCGGCAGAAGCCATGTGTCTGTCCACGTGGTGCTGGGCTGTGATGCTGAAGTGTGCTGTTCTGCTCTGCTAATGGAGTTGAAGTGACAGGATGGAGCCTTATATAGCGCCAGGAGGTGAGACGTAGGTCACTAGTAGAGGTAAGAACGCAGATGATGGGAGGTCAGATCCCTCTCAAATCCAGCCGTTCTCACTAGTAGAGGGTATCTTGGTACAGACCTGCAATCAACTTCGACAATCTCTACTAGTGAGAACGGCTGGATTTGAGAGGGACCTGACCTCCCAACATCTGCGTTCTTACCTCTACTAGTGACCTACGTCTCACCTCCTGGCGCTATATAAGGCTCCATCCTGTCACTTCAATTCCATATTCTTTCAGACTATGGAACAATGCTCTTCTCCAGGCTGAGAGACTGACCACCTCAAAACTTTAAGGGTGATGGACTGATTACATCGTCTTCAAGTCTCTTATGCTTCTATCAACTTTTCTGTACTCGACTGAAGAAGCCTACTGTGTAGGCAAAACGTTTCGAAATAAAGATACCTAACTGTTGCATATGTGTCTTACTTAACAACCTGTCGGTATTTTATACCATTTTAATGTTCAATCTGTCAGACACTGCAACACAAGGTACAGACCTGCAATCAACTTCGACAACCTCTGCTAGTGAGAACGGCTGGATTTGAGAGGGACCTGACCTCCCAACATCTGCGTTCTTACCTCTTACGTCTCACCTCCTGGCGCTATATAAGGCTCCATCCTGTCACTTCAACTCCATATTCTTTCAGACTATGGAACAATGCTCTTCTCCAGACTGAGGGACTGACCACCTCAAAACTTTAAGGGTGATGGACTGATTACATCGTCTTCAAGTCTCTTCTGCTTCTATCAACTTTTCTGTACTCGACTGAAGAAGCCTACTGTGTAGGCGAAACGTTTCGAAATAAAGATACCTAACTGTTGAATATGTGTCTTACCTAACAACCTGTCGGTATTTTATACCATTTTAATGTTCAAGGTTAACCTCTCATAAGAACATAAGAAAGGAGGATCACTGCAGCAGGCCTGTTGGCCCATGCTAGGCAGGTCCTTTACAATCCATCCCACTAACAAAACATCTGCCCAACCCAATTTTCAATGCTACCCTAGAAATAAGCTCTGATAACTCTATTCACTAATTTGCAAGTCCCACTCAAATCCAACCTCTCCCACTCATGTACTTATCCAACCTAAATTTGAAACTACCCAAAGTCCTAGCCTCAATAACCCAACTAGGTAGACTGTTCCACTCATCAACTACCCTATTTCCAAACCAATACTTACCTATGTTCTTTCTAAATCTAAACTTATCTAATTTAAATCCATTACTGCGGGTTCTCTCTCGGAGAGACATCCTCAATACCTTATTAATATCCTCTTTATTAATAACCATCTTCCACTTATACACTTGGATCATCTCCCCTCATTCTTCGTCTAACAAGTGAATGTAATTTAAGAGACTTCATTCTTTCTTCATAAGGAAGATTTCTAATGCTATGTATTAATTTAGTCATTCTGCGCAAAATGTTTTCTAACGAATTTATATCCATTCTGTGATATGCAGACCAGAACTGAGCTGCATAATCTAGGTGAGGCCTTACTAATGATGTATAAAGCTGCAGTATGACCTCTGGACTTCTGTTGCTTACACTTCTTGATATAAACCCCAGTAATCTATTTGCCTTATTACGTACGCTTAGGCATTGCTGTCTTGGTTTAAGGGGTGAACTAATGTTAGCGCATGAACTTTTTTATTTTTCGTTCGATTTCTTTCATTTTTTTTTGTACGTAAAGAAGCTCACCATAACCCCCAAGTCCTTTTCGCAATCTGTATAGCTAACTTCTACATTATTTAACTTATATGTGCTAGGGTTATGGACACTCCCGAGCTTCAGAACCTTGCATTTATCTATATTGAACTGCATCTGATACTTTCTGACCAAGAATAGAGTTTGTCTAAATCCTCTTGAAGTTCCCTAACATCTACGTTTGAATCAGTTATCCTACCTATCTTTGTGTCATCGGCGAATTTGCTCATATCACTAGTAATACCCTCATAAAGGTCATTGATATATATTATAAACAACGACGGGCCTAAGACTGATCCCTGTGGTATGCCACTTGTTACAGATCCCCACTCGGATTTAACCCAATTTAAGCATTCTCTGCTTCCTATTAGTGAGCCATGACTCGATCCATGACAGCACTTTTCCCGCAATGCCATGAGCTGCCACTTTTTTTAACAGTCTCTGGTCTACACGATGGACTCTTAGGGAAGGAATTGGTTTATACAGATCCCAAGTAGGATACATCATAGGCGAGTGGATTCCTCCTGAATTCCCTGCCATGCCAGAGAATGAAGAAGGTGTCCCCATGATAGCTGGGGGAGTAGTGATAATGAGTACCAGTATACATGGTGAACCGCCAGGGAAGCTGAACCAGGTAGGGAGTGACGAACACTCAGCCACCTTGGGAAAACACATTTACGGGGTATGTAAAGAGGGAGATAGATTGCCATTAAATCCAGGGAACCTCGTATCAGTGGGAGGAAAGGCTACTAGGGCATGTGGGCTACTGGGTGGGAAAGTACGGAGCCGCTCAGTCAAAGCTAGACATACAAAAGATGTTAAAGTTAAAGAAAAGGGTGCTAAGACCACCAGAACCAACAAGTTTACACCCCCAGAGGTCCACGCAGAGGAAACTGGATGGTTGAAGTTAGACCGGAGTCTGTTCGACGAGAGTGGCCGGACAGCACTCGTGTCCAGGGTCCACCGTGGGGGCTCGCTGAAGGCAGACTTGATTTAGACTTAGCGCCTACCTTTGCCGGTGGGAGGATGTGGAAATTTATTCGGTCCTAAAAGTTCCACAGGGCAGATACGTCATACAAAGATCCCATCAGGCTGTTTATGGAATGGCTGGGTTGGGTGGCCCTTACACCCACCCAAAACATACACCCGGGTTGGCAAAGGTGGTTTGAAGGTACTTCTTAATTGATAGATTTACCCTTCAAGGAAGAGGTAGGTAGTTTATACTGTTAGTGAACTAATATTAGGAATGTTGACCTTAGGACTAATATTAGGACTAAGACCTTAACATAGGTAGTAATAGGCTGATGATGTAGGCAAACACTAGGTTATGTTAGCCAGGGAGAACTGGCAGCCCAAGTTTGAATACTGGGGCATGGGTTTGAGACCGCAGTGCCCTTTCTTCTAAGACTAGACACCGTCGGAGCAACAAGTGCCGTGATCAGCAGGCGGCATCCCACATGTCATCACATACTAGACCTAGGGAAATCTGGTGGAGGCACCTCGACGTACCGTAAATGTCCTCCTCCATCAGGCCCATACAGTAAGATGAGACCTCCCTTTTCTCACTCGATTCTGGCCAGTTTCTGGGGAAAATTGCAAGTGAGTTGAGCTGTGGGCCTTTGTGCAGGCAGCAGTTCATGACCGGTATGTACCAGCGTTTCTTGTCAGCCTAGAAGCTAGTGTCACTCTTTGTATAGTTAGTCTAGGCCCTAGGGGATTCACACCCCCTTGGAAACAGGAATTTCTGAGGTGCAGGCAAGTCACTAATGTCGATTGAATATTGCAGGAATTAAGGCTCCCGGTTGCACGTGGTTCTGAGGGTACATCCAGAGGGACTAAAGCTTAGGGAGGATGAAGACCGGGACATATTCTCCAACCCCAAGTAAGTTAGTCCTTCATACGTGCATGCAGGCGAGATTTCTTGCAACATCAGTCATTTATGGAAATCTGTCCTATAAGCCACTTGTGAGGCTGATGTACCGACCTCAGGGCTCGGTGTCAACAGAGCTTGCTAGCCCCTTCAGGGTCCAAGGCCAAAATCTGAAGTGGTGCTCCAGTGTCCAAGAAATTAAAAAAAAAAAAAAATTCTTACAGAATTAAAGAGTATATTTTTGCGAAGGTAATAAGACAAAAAAAAATTCTGATCAGTACTTACCGAGATACATTGCCGAGAAGTTGACCCAAAATGACGTGGTGGCGGCAACATCGACGATTTCCACATACCCGGATTACTTTAGTTTTTTCTTTTCTTTTCCTACTAACATTTGGGGCCTGAGAGACCAATACTGTATATAATGTATATATATAAACTCACTGTATTGAACACAATAACCGCACTAAAGTTATTATCATATTATTGTTTACCACTGTTGTTTATTACAATAAACATGCACAAATCTTGTATAATAATAATGTTCTATCATATATTTACATATTTACAATCACTGGACATGGTTTTAGAACTGCTGGAGCTTGTGGAACTCCTTGAAACAAGGCACCATGCACAGAGGCACCTTACATTCCTCACACATAAACCAAGTGTCTTTGCGTCTTTGTTGCCGTCGTTTTGTTTGTGCACAGACGATGCATCTCTTCTGAGCAAATTTCTTCTTAGTTGCAGGAAGCTGTATTATGAAATGATCACCTTCCCTCCTCAAACGCTTGGGTATATCCTGAGGAGTTCGAGGACCTTGTTGTATAGTAGGTGTTGTTACCTGGTACTTCATTATGAGTTGTCTGACAACAGACAAACAAAATTCACCATACGGTGGTCTGTTGCCAGTCTTCATTTGGTACATATTATATGCATTGAGCATTGAAATGTCCATGAGATGGAAGAAAAGTTTCATGTACCACTTGTAACTTTTACGAACACAATCAACAAAGCCAATCTGCATGTCACATTTGTCAACCAAGTGCATGTTTTGTGTATAATCAATCACTGTCACTGGTTTTCGAATACGTTCATTAGTCACTCGATCAACTTTGCCACTGTTTTGCATTTCGTTAAGGTGAATGGTTGTCAACAATGTGACATCTCGTTTGTCATGCCATGATGTCATTGGCAGTAAACACCTGCACGTCATCACCACGAGCACCTGCGTTGAGCCTAGGCATAAGTTTACGATTAGAACGCACTGTGCCACACACATCTGTCTTTTTCACTCGCAAGAAATCACTGAGTAAAGGGCTTGTGTACCAGTTATCGGTATATAATGTATGCCCCTTACCAAGATAAGATGCCATCATGCTTCTCACTGCGTCACTTGAGATACCCAATAACATCTTGCTCGGTATATACTGCTTGAATGACAGCCTACCTTTGAACAAAATCAAAGACTCGTCAATTACAAGATTCTTGAATGGATAAAAGTACATGCTGAACTTTTGTTTGAGAAACATAAAAACATTTCTAATCTTGTATAATCTGTCACTTCTGTCAGGCCTGGTTTTGTCAGAGAAGTGCAACATACGTAACAGTAAGATAAACCTGTCCACTGGGATGATTTTACTGAAGACCGGGGTAGAAATTAGCCGATCTGTGGACCAGTATGCTTTTATATTATGCTTATAGACATGAGGCATAAGCATTATTGTTGCAAAAAGCAAATACATTTCTGCAGCAGTCGTCTCTTTCCACCGGTGTAGTCTTGACTGTGCTATACCTTAAATTACCAGGCACACCATCTAAAGGGGACAAAAAGATACATAACATCAAGGCCATGGGAAAACCTGGGTAGCCACAGCCACTCAAGAGGGAGAGGTTTTTTAGTGTCAGGAAGGAAAAAAAACTGGCAGGAAATGGCAGAAATCGTACACCAAATCCAGTCATTCCTGGAGTGGAACCACAGTCGATGGCCTCCACTCCAAACCAACAGATACAGATACTAATGCCGGAAAAAAAATCCCTCCCTCCCAGTACCAACAATACCACCAGTCCGATGACATTCTTCTTTGCAAATATACAGGGTCTAAAGCCAGCAACAAACAACAAAATACCTTTCATCCGCGGACTGCTTGCAGAGGCAAAGGCAATGTTCGCGGCTTTCACTGAGACCCACACAAAGGATCACTTGGACAACGAAATATGGATCCCAGGTTACAACCTATACAGATGCGATAGAGTGAACAGGCAAAAGGGGGGGGGGTTGGCCTGTACATTGCAGAGTCACTTGTTTGCACAGAACTGCTAAATGCCTCAAATGATGTAGTGGAAGTTTTAGCAGTAAAGATCGAGAACCAAAACCTAGTCATTGTGGTAGTCTACAAGCCTCCGGATGCAACATCCCAGCAATTCCAGGAACAGCTGTTAAAAATTGACCACTGTCTGGAAAATCTTACAGCTCCTGCACCCAACATCTTGCTCCTGGGGGATTTCAACTTAAGGCACATAAAATGGAGGAATATAACAAATAATATTGTTGCAGTAATAACACCAGGAGGCATCTCTGATGAAAACTCACACTCACACGAGCTTTTAAATCTCTGCACAAAATTCAATTTAAACCAGCAAATAATAGAGCCTACTAGACTGGAGAATACACTAGACCTCATCTTCACTAACAATGATGATCTGATAAGAAATGTCACCATATCAAAAACAATGTACTCAGACCACAACATAATTGAGGTTCAGACATGTATGCGCGGAGCCCCAGACCGACATAATGAGATTAGTCACGAGGGAGCATTCACCAAATTCAACTTCAATAATAAAAACATAAAGTGAGACCAAGTAAACCAAGTCCTAACCGATATAAGCTGGGAAGATATACTAAGCAACACAGACACCAACTTATGCCTAGAACAGATTAACTCGGTGGCACTCGATGTATGCACAAGACTTATTCCTCTAAGAAAAAGGAGGAGTAGATGTAAAATAGAAAGAGACAGGCGCTCCCTTTACAGGCGACGGAAAAGAATAACAGAGCGGCTAAAAGAGGTCAATATATCTGAAATGCGTAGGGAGACACTGGTCAGAGAAATAGCAAGCATCGAACTTAAGCTAAAGGAATCTTATAGGAGTCAGGAATCGCGGGAAGAATTAAAAGCCATAAATGAAATCGAAAGAAACCCAAAGTATTTCTTCTTCTATGCCAAATCAAAGTCGAAAACAACGTCCAGTATTGGGCCCCTACTTAAACAAGATGGGTCCTACACAGATGACAGCAAGGAAATGAGTGAGCTACTCAAGTTCCAATATGACTCAGTTTTTAGCAAGCCACTAACCAGTCTGAGAGTCGAAGATCAAAATGAATTTTTTATGAGAGAGCCACAGAATTTGGTTAACACAAGCCTATCTGATGTTATCCTGACTCCAAATGACTTCGAACAGGCGATAAATGACATGCCCATGCACTCTGCCCCAGGGTCAGACTCATGGAACTCCGTGTTCATCAAGAACTGCAAGAAGCCCCTATCACGAGGTTTTACCATCCTATGGAGAGGGAGCATGGACACGGGGGTCGTCCCACAGTTACTAAAAACAACAGACATAGCCCCACTCCACAAAGGGGGCAGTAAAGCAATAGCAAAGAACTACAGACCGATAGCACTAACATCCCATATCACAAAAATCTTTGAAAGGGTCCTAAGAAGTAAGATCACCACCCATCTAGAAACCCATCAATTACACAACCCAGGGCAACATGGGTTTAGAACAGGTCGCTCCTGTCTGTCTCAACTATTGGATCACTACGACAAGGTCCTAAATGCACTAGAAGACAAAAAGAATGCAGATGTAATATATACAGACTTTGCAAAAGCCTTCGACAAGTGTGACCATGGCGTAATAGCGCACAAAATGCGTGCTAAAGGAATAACAGGAAAAGTCGGTCGATGGATCTATAATTTCCTCACTAACAGAACACAGAGAGTAGTCGTCAACAGAGTAAAGTCCGAGGCAGCTACGGTGAAAAGCTCTGTTCCACAAGGCACAGTACTCGCTCCCATCTTGTTCCTCATCCTCATATCTGACATAGACAAGGATGTCAGCCAGAGCACAGTGTCTTCCTTTGCAGATGACACCCGAATCTGCATGACAGTGTCTTCCATTGCAGACACTGCAAGGCTCCAGGCGGACATCAACGAAATCTTTCGGTGGGCTGCAGAAAACAATATAAAGTTCAACGATGAGAAATTTCAATTACTCAGATATGGTAAACACGTGGAAATTAAATCTTCATCAGAGTACAAAACAAATTCTGACCACAAAATAGAGCGAAACACCAACGTCAAAGACCTGGGAGTGATCATTTCGGAGGATCTCACCTTCAAGGACCATAACATTGTATCAATCGCATCTGCTAGAAAAATGACAGGATGGATAATGAGGACCTTCAAAACTAGGGAGGGCAAGCCCATGATGACACTCTTCAGGTCACTTGTTCTATCTAGGCTTGAATATTGCTGCACACTAGCAGCACCTTTCAGGGCAGGTGAAATTGCTGACCTAGAAAATGTACAGAGAACCTTCACGGCGTGCATAACGGAGATAAAACACCTCAATTACTGGGAACGCTTGAGATTCCTGAACCTGTATTCCCTGGAACGCAGGAGGGAGAGATACATGATTATATACACCTGGAAAATCCTAGAGGGACTAGTACCGAGCTTGCACACGAAAATCACTCACTACGAAAGCAAAAGACTTGGCAGACGATGCAACATCCCCCCAATGAAAAGCAGGGGTGTCACTAGCACGTTAAGAGACCATGCAATAAGTGTCAGGGGCCCGAGACTGTTCAACTGCCTCCCAGCATACATAAGGGGGATTACCAACAGACCCCTGGCAGTCTTCAAGCTGGCACTGGACAAGCACCTAAAGTCGGTTCCTGACCAGCCAGGCTGTGGCTCGTACGTTGGTTTGCGTGCAGCCAGCAGTAACAGCCTGGTTGATCAGGCTCTGATCCACCAGGAGGCCTGGTCACAGACCGAGCCGCGGGGGCGTTGACCCCCGGAACTCTCTCCAGGTAAACTCCAGATATCATCGTATTTGCCATGGTATACTCAAAATACTTGTTACTTTCCCTGACAATAATTTCCATCAAGGGCTGGTCAAAGAATATTTCAAAAAAATCAAGTTCATTGGCCGTGGTTCCAAGGGGACAAGTAGGTAGAATTCCATTTTGAGAGTCATCAAAGTAGTGGGGCTTGGGAACAAAATTGGGATTTTGCTGCCAATCCCAGATACGGTTTGCTGGTGGGTACTGGACATCATAGGCTGGTTGTCCGGGTAGTTGTGGTTGTGGTGGGCTGGTGGCTGACGCTCCGCTTTGTCCTTGAACTGCGGAGTCAGCAGCGTGGGTCTCAGCCTGGGCTGGTAAGTCACGCATGGCCGTGGCACTGCCATCACCACTACCACCATCTACTGATGCCTGTGGTCTATCCATGCCAAGTGTAGCCACATCATCCTCACTTTCACTGTCTATTCCTGGTGTAGGGCCACGGGATGTACTCCGGGATGTACTCCGTCCCATGGGCACGGCATAGGGTACACTAACCGAACACATGCGGCGGCGTACATACCGACGCTTCACTGGTAAATATGTTTCCTCACTATCACTACTCGAATGATCGTCAAGAGCAATAAAATCACAATCCACGTCACTATCATCATCATTACTGAAGTCAGAGGCCTGGCCACACGAAAATAATAGTTTTCTCTTGCGTTGAGGTACAACTGAGCGTGACTGAGAAGTGCCCACACCAGAGGTAGAAGGTTGAGGATCGTCAGGGTTTTCTGCACTATTATCGATATCCTGGTAATTCCTTTCGGTCACTAACTGATCAAAGCCAAAGAATTCGTCTTCATTTCCACTTCCATCAGTGTCAGAACTATCAGATAGGAAGGGGAGAGTCCCAATTTTCCTTGGAGTGAGAGCTGCCTTGCCATACCCCCGGCCGGGGGTATGGTTTATTTGCAATCGTGTCATTACGATTTCTTAAGTCAAGTCGTGAACAAGGGTAACTGATCCGGCGTTCCCACAATGCAATGCGGGTATCTAGATTTTTTGTTTATGGTGCACACCCACCACGCAGACCCGTTCTCTCACATGTAAGACTATGAGCGTTTTTTGCGCTAAATTTGATGGTGCTAAAATTTTTGCTTAGATCAACGGTTTGGACACTGAACGTGAAGCCGTAGATCTACGGGATGGACCCTGAAAGGGCTAGGGTAGGTAACTCACATGGAGGCAGTCCAGACAAATTTTCACACAGTGTATTCATTTTTCAATACATAAAATACATAACTACTGAAGACTCTACAGATCAAAGAAAAGTATTTATACTATCATATAAAACAAAATACTTATATACCAGGAGAACTGTTCAAGTGTACCAGGAGGAAAGATTGTTGTAAGGGATTGAAACTATAATGCATAAAATCCATATATACCAAACTACAGTATATATATATATATATATATATATATATATATATATATATATATATATATATATATATATATATATATATATATATATATATATATATATATGCAATAAGATCACAGTGAACAGGTGATTTCAAAATATGCAAAACAACCACTCTGAAAGAATAGAGAAATTCCAAGCGCTTTCGTGACTACTCACATTATCAAGGAACTATGAAAGTGAAGCATCCAAGGAAGCTATATAAGGGGTCCGGCCAGCACCTCACTATCAGATCCTACAACGGTTAAACACGTGATGCGCGGCGAGCCAACTTGGATAGGTCCTTTGCACAACTCACCCCCAAGCTATTCTACCCAAGAAAATTTAAAAATTATTTGTCCAGTGCATTATTAAATTCTTCCCAAATTCTATTAATTATAAATGGATCTAATTTATATAAACCAAAGGAAATATTCATATTATTGTCAAAACTGCTTTTTATGAAACAAGATTCAATTATATTCCTGGGACAACCAGCCTTATTCAACTAAAAATATGTTGGTTCTCCCTTACCATGAAAACTTGGTTGATATGCCTTCTCTTCTTAAGACTTTTAATATTAAAGTTGTATTCAAAAATCTTGATACAGTAAAAAAACTTTTGATAAAGAATTCCCCCCAAAACGCTGATGGATGTGTCTATAAGATTCCTTGTAAAATTTGCGATAAAGTTTATTACGGTCAAACTGGTAAAAATCTCGAACTAAGATTAAAACAACATAAATATAGCATTAGAACTGGACAAGATTCCAATGCTCTATTTATTCATGTAAGAGATTTTAACCATCCAATTGATTTTCAAAAAGTTGAGAAAGTAGTATCAAGCAAGTCCATGGTCGACAGGAATATAATTGAATCTTGTTTCATAAAAAGCAGTTTTGACAATAATATGAATATTTCCTTTGGTTTATATAAATTAGATCCATTTATAATTAATAGAATTTGGGAAGAATTTAATAATACACTGGACAAATAATTTTTAAATTTTCTTGGGTAGAATAGCTTGGGGGTGAGTTGTGCAAAGGACCTATCCAAGTTGGCTCGCCGCGCATCACGTGTTTAACCGTTGTGGGATCTGATAGTGAGGTGCTGGCCGGACCCCTTATATAGCTTCCTTGGATGCTTCACTTTCATAGTTCCTTGATAATGTGAGTAGTCACGAAAGCGCTTGGAATTTCTCTATTCTTTCAGAGTGGTTGTTTTGCATATACATATATATATATACATATATATATACATATATATATATATATATATATATATATATATATATATATATATATATATATATATATATGTCGTGCCGAATATGTAAAACTGGTCAATTAGCAAGAACTCTGGTTGCAGCCAGTTGAGTGAGACAGGTGGTCCAGCGGAGAGGGTATTACGCTCGTTGCAGCTAGTTGAGTGAGACCAGTGGTCCACGGGAGAGGGTATTACGTTGGTTGGAGCTAGCTGAGTGAGACCGGTGGTCCAGGGGAGAGGGTATTACGCTAGTTGCAGCTAGCTGGGTGAGACCAGTGGTCCAGAGGAGAGGGTATTACGATGGTTGCAGCTAGATGAGTGAGACCGGTGGTCCACGTTTAGTTAGTTTAATATGTTTATTATGCACCCCATACCCATCCTGTGGGCGGTAGTCAAAAGATTACAGAGGTACATAATTGGTCCAGGGACTGGACTCCAAAGTTTTGATAGCTGAGCAAGTTACAAAGGTAATGAACTAGATCTGGTCATAATCATGACCAAGTTACAAAGGTAATGAGCTCCAGGTAGAGCTGGTCACACTCATGAATAATTGCAAAGGTAATGAATCATAAACACATTAATCATGAGAATTTACAAAGGTAATAAGCTCCAGGTAGAGCTTGTCAAAATCATGACAAGTTTCAAAGGTAATGAATGATAAACACGTTATCACATGATTACAATCATAGACAAATTACAGAGTAATGAGCAGTTAACAAACATAACAGGGAATTCATCCATTGCCCCAACAACAGATGTTGCTAGGTGCCTGTCTCTCCTCGGTAGACAGCCATTGCAAACAGCAGCAAGTTGCCCCGGGATCTGCTGCTTGCACGAGCACCATCGACCCTCCCCAAGAGGTCCAAGAAGCCAGTGACTCCGTTAGCAGGCCGATGGAGAGCTCCCCTAGGGACATGTCAGCGTCCTGGTGGACGCCAAGTTGATTGAAGATCCCAGGCCCTCGTGTGCACGGATGTTGAAGCTTGAGGAACTGAGTACACACTGCCTGTGGCACACCTGACAGTTGCCTCGCGGTCGAACTCCACAATGCTGTCCCTGTAGTGGAAGCTCCTGTGAGCCCGGCACTCCCTGCAGTGCCATCGATGACACGGGAGAGGGAATTACGCTGGTTGCAGCTAGATGAGTGAGACCGGTGGTCCAGGGGAGAGGGTATTACGTTGGTTGTAGCTAGCTCAGTGAGACTGTTGGTCCAAGAGAGAGGGTATTATGCTGTTTGGAGCTAGCTGAGTGAGACCGGTGGTCCACGGGAGAGGGTATTACGCTGGTTGCAGCTAGATGAGTGAGACCGGTGGTCCAGAGGAGAGGGAATTACGCTGGTTGCAGCTAGATGAGTGAGACCGGTGGTCCAGGGGAGAGGGAATTACGCTGGTTGCAGCTAGATGAGTGAGACCGGTGGTCCAGAGGAGAGGGTATTACGTTGGTTGCAGCTAGATGAGTGAGACCGGTGGTCCACGGGAGAGGGAATTACGCTGGTTGCAGCTAGATGAGTGAGACCGGTGGTCCAGAGGAGACGGTATTACGCTGGTTGCAGCTAGATGAGTGAGACCGGTGGTCCAGGGGAGAGGGTATTACGTTGGTTGTAGCTAGATGAGGGAGACAGGTGGTCCACGGGAGAGGGAATTACGCTGGTTGCAGCTAGATGAGTGAGACAGGTGGTCCACGGGAGAGGGAATTACGCTGGTTGCAGCTAGATGAGTGAGACCGGTGGTCCACGGGAGAGGGAATTACGCTGGTTGCAGCTAGATGAGGGAGACAGGTGGTCCACGGGAGAGGGAATTACGCTGGTTGCAGCTAGCTGAGGGAGACAGGTGGTCCACGGGAGAGGGTATTACGCTGGTTGCAGCTAGCTGAGGGAGACAGGTGGTCCACGGGAGAGGGTATTACGCTGGTTGCAGCTAGATGAATGAGACAGGTGGTCCACGGGAGAGGGTATTACGCTGGTTGCAGCTAGCTGAGGGAGACAGGTGGTCCACGGGAGAGGGTATTACGCTGGTTGCAGCTAGATGAGGGAGACAGGTGGTCCACGGGAGAGGGTATTACGCTGGTTGCAGCTAGATGAGTGAGACAGGTGGTCCACGGGAGAGGGTATTACGCTGGTTGCAGCTAGATGAGGGAGACAGGTGGTCCAGGGGAGAGGGTATTACGTTGGTTGCAGCTAGCTGAGTGAGACAGGTGGTCCACGGGAGAGGGTATTACGCTGGTTGCAGCTAGATGAGTGAGAGAGGTGGTCCACGGGAGAGGGTATTACGCTGGTTGCAGCTAGATGAGGGAGACAGGTGGTCCACGGGAGAGGGAATTACGCTGGTTGCAGCTAGATGAGTGAGACAGGTGGTCCACGGGAGAGGGTTTTACGTTGGTTGCAGCTATATGAGTGAGACAGGTGGTCCACGGGAGAGGGAATTACGCTGGTTGCAGCTAGCTAAGTGAGACCAGTGGTCCAGGGGAGAGGGTATTACGTTGGTTGCAGCTAGCTGAGTGAGACAGGTGGTCCACGGGAGAGGGTATTACGTTGGTTGCAGCTAGCTGAGTTAGACCGGTGGTCCAAGGGAGAGGGTATTACGCTGGTTGCAGCCAGTTGAATGAGACAGGTGGTCCAGGGGAGAGGGTATTACGCTGATTGTAGCTAACTGAGTGAGACAGGTGGTCCAAGGGAGAGGGTATTACGCTGGTTGCAGCTAGTTGAGTGAGACAGGTGGTCCAGGGGAGAGGGTATTACGCTGGTTGCAGCTAGATGAGACCAGTGGTCCAAGAGAGAGGGTATTTACCTGGAGTTTACCTGGAGAGAGTTACGGGGGTCAACGCCCCCGAAGCCCGGTCTGTGACCAGGCCTCATGGTGGATCAGATATTTGGTGTTTGAGTCGGGGGAGGGGGTAGTGTTTTGGGAAAATTTATGCCAAAGATTGTTTTAATAATTTTGTATTTACTCCCCTGATATTACCTGTAAGGCCCTAGTATGTGGAGTGGCATGTTTAATGTTTTGGAAAGTACACGTGAAATGTTTTGATCTGCAAGCTAAGAGGCCAGCAGAAGGGCGGTGTCATGGAGCCCTACTCTTAATATATAGAGGATAGGTTGTGTGTTGAATAATTAAGGTTACTTACTATTAATATATTATATTTTTATATGTTAGTTTTTGTGCCCTTCCTGATAGTTAATATAAGTATTGACCATCTAGTTTTTGTGAAGAAAGAGGCTTGGCTCTGGGTTGGTGTATTTTGTTTAATATTTTAAACGCCCCCAGACAAGGCTGTTACCCCCAGGCGCCAGGTAATATTAAGTAACGTAATAAATACATTACAGGGTCATTTCAAGACTGTGGATTCACTAATATATCGCAGATGAATGACATGTGATAAATAAACACACAAGCTGTGTGTGGACAAGAATGCACACAATTAACTGTTAAATTGCTATTCTGCTTTTCATTTGCTTACCTCTTTTGCTGTTGAAGATAACTCATGAGCAATATCCAACCCAGATGATCCCGCCCCTAGCACCACTACTGTACATCCTTCGTAGGAAGATGGTTCTCGGTAATCATGGCTGTGACTCTGGCGCCCTTGGAATTTTTCAATGTCTTTTATATGTGGAATTTTTGGTACAGAGTAGTGCCTGAAATATATGTAAAAAGAAAATAATCCCTATAAGATTTTTATGTATTTTTATACATTAACAACAACAAAATTAAGTATTGAAATAGATCAGTCGATAAGTAGAACAGTCTACCAACAGTCACTAAAAACAACAGACATAGCCCCACTCTACAAAGGTGACAGTAAAGCAATTGCAAAGAACTACAGACCGACAGGATTAACATCCCATATCATCAAGTACACAATCCAGAGCAACGCGGGTCGCTCCTGCTTTTTCCCCATACTAGACCACTATGACAAGGTCCTGGATGCTACAAAGTATAAACAAAATGCAGATGTATTATACACAGACTTTGCAAAAAGCCTTTGGTGAGTGCCACCATGGTGTAATGTGTTAAAAAAGGAATAACAAGAAGAGTTGGTAGATGGATCTATATCCTCCTAACAAGCAGAACGTGAAAAGTAATAGCAAACAGAATAAAGTCTGAGGCAGCTACAGTGAAAAATTCTGTTCCAAAAGGCACAGTACTTTCTCACATCCTGTTCCTCATCCTCATATCTGACATAGACAAAGATGTCAGCCACAGCTCCGTGTCTTCCTTCGCAGATGACACCCGAAATGCCGTGACAATGTTCTCCATTGCAGACACTGCAAGTCTCCAGGCGGACATCAACCAAATCTTTAAATGGGCGGCAGAAAACAACATGAAGTTCAATGAAGAGAAATTTCAACTACTAAGATATGGAAGACTTGAGGAAATTAAAACTTTATAAAACAAATTCTGACCACAAAATAGAGCGAAAAATTAATGTGATGGGCTGGGAGTATTAATGTCAGAGGATCTCACCTTCAAAAACCACAACAATGTATCTACCTCATCTGCTAGAAAAATGACAGGATGGATAATGAGAACCTTCAAAACTAGGGACACCAAGCCCATGATGATTATCTTCAAATCGCTTGTTCTTTCTAGGCTGGAATACTTCTGTACACTAACGGCCCCCTTCAAGGTAGGCAAAACTGCTAACCTGGAGAGTGTACAAAGAACTTTCACGGTACACATAAGTACAATAAATTCTTGGGAATGGTTGAAATCCCTTGAACTGTATTCCTTATAATGCAGGCGAGAAAGATACACTTGCAAAATCCTAGAGGGATTAGTACTAAACCTACACACGGAAATCACTTTCTACAAGAGCAAAAGACTCGGCAGGAAATGCAACATTCCCCCAATGAAAAACAGGGCCGCCAAGAGTACATTAAGAGACAACACAGTAAGTGTTAGGGGCCCAAGACTGTTCAACTGCTTCCTAGCATACATAAGGGGGATTACCAATAGACCTATGTCTGTCTTCAAGAAGGCACTGGACAGACAGCTATGGTTCGTTCGTTCAGTCAGGAGTAACAGCCTGGTTGATCAGACCCTGGTCCACCACGAGGCCTGGTCTCAGACCGTTGTTAGGTAAGACACATATGCAACAGTTAGGTATCTTATCTCAAAACTTTAAGGGTGATGGACTAATTACATCGTCTTCAAGTATCTTCTGCTTCTATCAACTTTTCTGTACTCGACTGAAGAAGCCTACTGTGTAGGCGAAACGTTTCGAAATAAAGATACCTAACTGTTGCATATGTGTCTTACCTAACAATCTGTCGGTATTTTATACCATTTTAATGTTCATTCTGTCAGACACTGCAACACAAGGGTATCTTGGTACAGACCATCAACTTCGACCTCTACTAGTGAGAACGGCTGGGTTTGAGAGGGACCTGCCCTCCCAAAGCAACCTACGTCTCACCTCCTGGCACTATATAAAGGCTCCATCCTGTCACTTCAACTTCATATTGTTTCAGACAACGGAACAATGCTCTTCTCCAGACTGAGGGACTGACCACCTCAAAACTTTAAGGGTGATGGACTGATTACATCGTCTTCAAGTATCTTCTGCTTCTATCAACTTTTCTGTACTCGACTGAAGAAGCCTACTGTGTAGGCGAAACGTTTCGAAATAAAGATACCTAACTGTTGCATATGTGTCTTACCTAACAATCTGTCGGTATTTTATACCATTTTAATGTTCATTCTGGTCTCAGACCGGGCAGCGGGGGTGTTGACCCTCGAAACCCTCTCCAGGTATACTCCAGGTAGTTGGGTGATTGAAGCTAAAACCTTGGGTAGCTTCAAATATAGGTTTGATAAATACATAAGTGAGAGGGCTGGAATATGAGTGAGACTTGCAAATGTGTTAATAGGTTTATCAAAGGTTCTTCACTGGGTAACGCTGATAATAGGTTGGGTGAATAGCGTTTCGTGGGTTTGCCTATTATGAGCTGTAGGCCTGCTGCACTGTTTGTCCTTTATTATTTTCTTATGATTACAATTAACAACATAAGAGAGGAAGGACACTGCAGCAGGCATACTGGCCCATACTGGGCGGGTTCTTATCAAATCTAAACCCACAAACAAAAATATTTGTCCATCGCCTACACTGTGTCACTCAAGCAACAAGCCTTGACAACCCTTTAACTAATGTGTAAGTCTCGTTTAAATCCAACCTCTCTCACTCACAAGAACACACGAAAGGAGGAACACTGGCCAACTGGCCCACACTAGGCAGATCCCCCTCAAATCCAAAATCAAACCCCCCATCAAAAACACCTGCCCAACCCACCTTAACTCCACCCATAAAATAAGCTTTGATAACCAGGACACTATTAGAGTACCGAAGCACCTGGTCCATCACCAGGGTACTGGAGCACCTGGTCAATCACCAGGGTACTGGAGCACCTGGTCCATCACCAGGGTACTGAAGCACCTGGTCCATAACCAGGGTACTGGAGCACCTCGTTCATCGCCAGGGTACCGAAGGAGCTGAAGCACTCGGTCCATCACCAGGGTACTGAAGTACCTGGTCCATCACCAGGGTACTGAAGCACCTGGTCCATCACCAGGGTACTGGAGCACCTCATTCATCACCAGGGTACCGAAGGAGCTGAAGCACTCGGTCCATCACCAGGGTACTGAAGCACCTGGTCCATCACCAGGGTACTGAAGCACCTGGTCCATCACCAGGGTACTGGAGCACCTCATTCATCACCAGGGTACCGAAGGAGCTGAAGCACTCGGTCCATCACCAGGGTACTGAAGCACCTGGTCCATCACCAGGGTACTGGAGCACCTCGTTCATCACCAGGGTACCGAAGGAGCTGAAGCACTTGGTTCATCACCAGGGTACTGTAGTGCCTGGTCCATCACCAGGGTACCAAAGGAATTGAACGTAAGAAGGAACACTGCAACAGGCCTACTGGCCTATGCGAAGCAGGTCCAATTCTCCCACCAGGGTACTGAAGGAGCTGAAGCACTTGGTTCATCACCAGGGTACTGAAGCACCTGGTCCATCACCAAGGTACTGAAACACCTGGTCCATCACCAGGGTACTGAAGTACCTGGTCCATCACCAACGTACTGAAACACCTGGTCCATTACCAGGGTACTGACACTGTATACGGGTTTTTTGCATCATTATTGGTAGCGGGGAGTAATGATAAGGCTTCGGAGGCTTCTTACTTCATTTGTGAAGATGGTGGGTACACAGGCAATGTGTTAAGTGCTCATGGCCCGGGAGGGCCATGCCCATGCGAGGGAGAGAGGAGTAGATCTGAGTTGGCGTGAAGTGAAAGAGTGAGGCAGGGTGATGCCGTTCCAGGTGGCATGGCCTGCCCTCAGGGGGAAGCTATGGGAACTAGGCATGTCGGCTTACAGTCTACATTTCGCTCGGCCACCTACCACATGGTCGTCCTCGACCATGACTGACTCAAAAAACTTGGTCTCTCTCTTGCAGGAACAGGCACAGAACACAAAAATAAAAATATACATATTTGGACATGAAAAAAACTTCCTACAGAGAGGGAATAATACAAAAGGTGGTGTGCTGAACATCGTGGTCTAAGGCAGTGATCGTCGATGGCATCACTGCATGCCTTCCTGTGTTTGGACAGATACTGCAACACAGAAGCCATCGTTGTGGCTGAGCTGTGATGTAACAGGGTCCAGTCTCCTCTAGAGCGGTGAACCAGTCATTGTAGGAGTCATTACAGGGTTCTCTCAACCTGGGGCACAACTTGCTGGTGCCCTTGAGTGAGGCATTGTCAGTACTCGGCAACTGGGCAGGACATCTTCTGGCAAGTGACTCAGGAGGACATTTCTCGTCTGGTATTGTCGCTGGGGCTGTTGCTACCGGCGGATGTGGAGTGAGTCGTGGAAGAGAAGACTCGGAGAAACATCTGGAAGTCATAACATCATACACCGTACTGGAGTGAGCGGGCTAGCAGTCAAAGTGACTTCATCTTTGTGCAGGCTGCTCTCTGAAGATGTGACATGAGACTGACACAGCGCCTGCTGAGTGTCATTCTCTCAGCAGTTGGAGTTATAGCAGAGGTTGGTCTAAGCTTCCTCAGACTGATTCTCTACATATAACTGCACTCTAAAGGTCAGGAGGTGAAGTGAAACAAATTTCAATGGGAATCACTGCAGGTACGATTTTGCAGGGCATCGCGAGCAGCGAACAATAAGAGCTTTCTGTATAAAGGGCTCAGACGCTCATAATTGAAGCCTGAACTGACTTATGTTAGCTCTCAATGCTGTCACACCAGGAAACAAGTAACACGAGGTGCTACACAATGGTCTGGGTGCAGACTTGTGGTCCACACACAGCTGGACTCAAGACCACACAGGACACATGGAGAACTGCACACACCTATTGCACATGCGGTACAACATGGCTTGCACAGGAAATGACGCTTTTTTGTACAAAAATCGACGTTAAGCCATACATGAACATGTGAGAACACTGATAGAGAGGAATTAATTAACACATGACATATCTTCTCTCAATCTTCTCGACATTATTGATACAAAATGCTCTCTGTGAAACTAGAACACTCAATGAGACATCATGTGATGTCAAGCGTGACGTCGTGAGGTGATGTCATGGGTTGACATCGCGAGGTGACGTCAGACGTCTCGAGGTGACGTCCTGGAGTGACATCAGGCAGCATCATGGGTGATGCCATAGGAGTGATGCGGGCAGCATGGTGACATCATGGAGTAATGCAGCAACAGGCCACAGCATTAGGCTTGGGGCATCTAGCTTGGTAACCCACGTGGCTTGTAGGTCTACACGAGGCTTCGTCTGCACCCCACGTGGCTTGCTCCACTTGGCTTTGCCCACACGTGGCTTTGTGATCCACGTGGCTTTGAGTGACCTCGGGCACTCGGATATGCAGCTCTGGCAAAGAATTCACACGGAAATTCACAGAAAACACAGCAGAGAGGGAGTGAGTAGCGGTGAGTGGTGTATGGTGAGGAGGCGTACAGTAGGACGAGAGTGGGTGACTGAGCGAGGCAAGGAACGGCGGCTTCATCCTCTGCCACTCACAAAAACCAGTCGGGGCACATTGGATGCAGAAATCACCACAAATTCACCTCTGCTTGTTGAAACAGCCATGCTGAGCTGAAAAACAACGGCAGCAACATAAAAGTGATGCTGAACACGTGACCTGAGAAACAACGTGGGGCGCTGTGAAATGCCAGGTGCCGCCACTTACATTTCTCGAAGAAATTTGGCAAATTACGGCCTTGATCCTGCTTGTACCTGTGTCTGGATGCTAAAACTTGCAGACACAACATCAGGATAACTCGTTGAGAGACTGATGCTTCTTGTGTAGGGTGATGAAGTGAAGGCAACTTCATTCCAAGCCTTCAAAGCAGGTATCTGGTCCACCACCAGGGTATTGAAACACCTGGTCCATCACCAGGGTATTGAAACACCTGGTCCACCACCAGGGTACTGAAGCACCTGCTCCATCACCAGGGTATTGAAACACCTGGTCCATCACCAGGGTACTGAAGCACCTGCTCCATCACCAGGGTATTGAAACACCTGGTCCATCACCAGGGTACTGAAGCACCTGGTCCATCACCAGGGTACTGAAGCACCTGGTCCATCACCAGGGTACTGAAGCACCTGGTCCACCACCAGGGTACTGAAGCACCTGGTCCACCACCAGGGTACTGAAGCACCTGGTCCATCACCAGGGTACTGAAGCACCTGGTCCATCACCAGGGTAATGAAGCACCTGGTCCATCACCAGGATACTGAAGCACCTGGTCCATCACTAGGGTACTGAAGCACCTGGTCCATCACTGTGGGTTTTTGCATACAAACAAGCAAGTCATATAATAAGTGAAGTGTGTGGGACTTAGCTTGATGATGACTACACTGTTCCACAGCCACTGCCAGACAGTTTTTGGAGTCATCGATATAACTACACTTGGGCTATAATAAAGATTAATGTAAGCATAATTACCCCTAAGGGATGTTGTGTCAGTATTTTATGAATAACTGAATACTGACGAGAATCTATACTCGTGTTGGGCTAAAAAGCCCACATGTAACTGAATGTAAGGTAATAAATCTAGAGAAAACTGAACTAGGTATCTGCTGTGCAGCTGATCTAGCTAGTCTCATTAATTACTAGACCTACCTGGGTATCTGTATCGGACCCATATGTTCACTTGGATATCGGTATTGTCAATTATTCACAGTCATATCACTAAAGAAGCTGATCACACTTCTCTGTATCTGCTGTTTCAGTTGAGATACATTTACACACAAAAACGCATAAACATTATCCCAGCGTTAATGTTTCCCTTGGCAGGGTTAAAAGCAATCTAACTGCCCCTCCCCTGCTCCAGCTGCCACTGCCTTCGGCATCTTTCTACATAAAGAATTCGCTGATACAAGCAGATTTGCCTTCCTTGCCAAACTTCCACCATGAAGCAATGCAGAATGCTTGATTCTTGCTGTCTGGGCATAGACAACAATGTATACTATCTTTAACATGGTAATAAAGTGGGTGCAGGATTTACCTTAATTGTCCTGTTATGGTAAGAAATTGATTGTCTCTCATTAAACTACATCGGTTGCAACACAATTCTCTTGCAAAGAAGTCGCATGACCTATGACTGGTACATGATGGTTAAACATCTGCTTGTAATTACTAGATGTGAAAATAAACAAGATGCTTCCCCTTATGAGAGGGCTGGGCCCCTCAGGGCTGAAGAGGGCTGATACCCTCCTCCTCCTGGAGAAGATTTCTCCACACTGGGGGGGGGGGCGGCAGAGGTTCGCTGCAGATAAACTATTCATCAATAACAGTAATTTGATTTTCTCACTGGCCACCACTGCTGTTGTCTTTTTTGAACAGCTTTAGTCTGTGGGACTTCTGGAGAATCATTAATTTTGCTTTCAACACTGTGTAATTCAAATTGCACTAGTTTATTTATTGTCTGCTCATTCACTACATCCTTGCTCAAAACATCAACTGTCCTGATGATTCCATTTGCATCAGGATATATGGTCACAATTTTTCCAAGAATCCATTGGGACCTCGGACCGTCATTATCAATAATTACTATGTCACCAGGTCTTAAGGACGTGTTATTTTCAGGAACACCAGCTCCATAGAAGTGTTCTCTCAGTGAGGTGAGATAGTCGTCTCGCCAAATTTTTTCCCAATATTCAATCACTTTCTTAAGGTGTTTGAATTCACGTCTGAGTTGCTCAGGTTCAAAATAAGTAGGATCCTCTATCATTTCTTTATCATTCATGGGAGGAACAGGTTCGAGCCTTCTGCCATGGAGCAAATGAGATGGATTCAACATTTCTAAATTGTCCAGATCATCCGTAACATAAGTTAGAGGTCTGCTGTTGACTGTATTTTCTATTTCAGTCACGACTGTACGAAATTCTTCTAAATCTATTCGCTGACGATTAAGAGGCTTAAACAACGCTTTACAATGCCGATCATTCTTTCATAAAATCCGCCGTGCCATGGAGATTTAGGAGGAATGCATCTCCAATGACAACTGCGTTGATTCAGCATCTGTTGTACCTCTGGCTGATAAAGGTTTCAGCAGACATGTCAGTGGCTACTTCTAGATGTACTGCTATAGTCGTAGCACAAGTGAACAAACAGATGTACACCTTGATGGGAACTTTGTCAACTGTTTTGATTAAAATTATTGGTCCAGTGTAATCTACACCTGTCACCTCAAATGGAGTGATATGACAAACTCTTTCAGAGGGATATGGAAGTGGACCTGGATACTGATATACTCGCATATCGTAGTGATGACAAGTAATACAGTCCCTTGTTTGTTTTTTCACACTTTGTCGACCTTGAGGTATCCAGTAGGATTGTCGTATATGACAAAGTGTGTCAGCTACCCCACCATGTAACACGTTACTGTGGGCGATTTGAACAATCAGTTTCGTTAGCCAATGATTCTTGGGGATCAATATTGGATGTATGGCTTCTATAGGTAGTGAAGATTTATGAATTCTTCCTCGACATCTTATAATCTTTTCTGAGTCGACATAAAGTCATGAAGAATTAATCATAACAGGTTTCTTGGGGGATTTATCTTGTGTTTCCAGAAATATATATTCTGTAGAGAAAACATCTTTCTGCATTAATTTCACCAAGTAATTAATGGGTTTAAGATATTCATAATCAAATTTTATACCTTTAATGAATTTAAAGATAAGATGAGTATTTAAATCCATCAATGACTATTTCTGTTGTGTCTGCAGTATTTGCACAGATTATTTCTGCTGTGTTCAAGCAGACTGTTTCTTGTGGCATAATGTGAGCTTTTTGCTGTGGCCAGTTATTTTCATTAGAGAGCCAGTTCGGTCCGTGGAGCCATAATTTATTATCCACAAATTTATTGAGTGGGACACCACGTGACAACATGTCAGCTGGATTCTCTTGGGTAGAGACGTGGAGAAAGAGATAATCTCTCTGCATCTATTTTATTTCTCCTACTCTATTCTGTACATAGACCAACTTACTCTTATTATTTCTTAACCACTGGAGAACTGCTTCATTATCACTCCAGATCACGGTTTTCTCAATAGTGAGATGATCAAGTACTTTGTTGAGATAGACAGCTGATTTTGTACCTACATAGAGTGCTGTCAGTTCCAATTGTGGTACTGTTCTGACCTTCAAGGGTGCTACCCTGGCCTTTGAAGTAATTAGTGTACTTCCTTCAACATTACTCATGTAAGCTACAGCGCCATAACCTCTGGTTGACGCATCACAGAACACATGTAATGTGTACTTGTTTCCCTCTTGACCTATTTGTCTGGGAAATTTAATTTGGTGAAGTTGTTTAAACTCTTTGGATATTTCATCCCATGCTTGACTCATTTCTAGAGACAAGTTTTCATCCAATCCGATTTTGAGCTTCCATGTATCTTACATAAACATTTTACCTTTTATAGTAATTGGTGAGACGAGTCCTAGAGGATCAAAACATTGGGATACCTCTGACAGTAAACTACGTTTGGTGAGTGTACTGCTTGATTTATTATTTATCCTTTTGAGATTCCTGTCTCATAAGGACAGGGAAATCTTCTTTGATAAGTTCTGTGAGGGAAAAGTAGGTGTAAGTGGGGTTAAGGTTGTTCGGGCAACCAGGAACCATTAGCGAGTTACGTTGCGCGCGCACACACCCCCCCCTCTCTGGCGGGCTGGGGCAAAACTAGTTCCTGGTGTCCGATTTGTTAAAGTTTCTACTCCTGGTAATATTGACCTTACCTGGTGTGGATTGAAGTTTGGAGAGTCACTTCACCTCCACTCTTCTCCTAATCAGGTAGGGTGATCTACCAGGAGTATTACTGTTTGTTCTTTTCTAGTGTTTGCTGGTTACCAGTAATGATTTTGGCATTTATCATTCTTTTTCTTTCTTAAATGTTATATTATCATGACTATGGGTAACCAGTTTTATTTTCTCTTATTTGTCAGCTCTGTTCCTGGCGTGGTCTTCCAGGATAGACGCCAGATAAAGGAGCAAGACGTGTTAATAATACTTATTAACATTATTCTACTTCTACCGGCCCTTACCTATTCTACTTGTGCTCCATCCAAGTGGTAGGAGATTCCAGAACATCGGATTACCATCTGCCCAGGATAACCTACATAAATAACATCAGAGGAACTATCCAGGGCCATACCTACTCCTGCCCAACTAAAAGAACTGAAGGCCATTTTTTTTATTTATTTAAATTTTAAGTAAAATTCTCAAAAATCATTTTTCTCATTTTTTCCTAAGTTATTTCTTTATTTATTTATTTTTCTATTAATTTCTTTTGTTCAGTTGGAAGGCGTTCCACTGACAATGGCGACCTTGCCAGGATCCGACTCTTGAAGCAACATCGTCCTGATGGTTCAACTGGTTGTGAGTATAACATTTAAGATAGAAAAGGGTGAGTTAGTTGAGGTGTCAAGTCATTACTGGTAGTCTGGTTGACTTACCGTTGTGTGGTTCTTAGGTTCGGTTTAGAAGTTTACCTATTTGTTGGACCTGGGGAACTTTGATAATAACCCCTCCTGTGTGAACCGTGTGTATTTTGCTTAGTGAAGGCTATTGAGCCCACAAGTGTATTCTTCCAGGGAGAAATATTTATTTCATTTTCTACTTTGGGAAGTTTAAAGTGTGCGGACTGTGTCCCTCTTTTGTAACAGACGTTACTGTTAATTTTAATTGTCAGTTGAAGCTGGGTGCTTAATATTTCTTTTTACAAGATGGATTCTTTAGATTTCTGGTTGAAAGCTGGAAAGGAAATGGGATTTACTGGACAAAGCCTTGATAGTTACATTACTGCTAAAATGGCTATTGAAGAGAAAAAGGAACAGGAAAGACTAGCTCGAGAGGAGAAAAGACTAGCTCGGGAAGAGAAAAAGGAACAGGAAAGACTAGCTCGAGAAGAGAAAAAGGAACAGGAAAGACTAGCTCGAGAGGATAAAATCGAACAGGAAAGGATAGCTAGAGAAGATAGAGTTCAGGCAAGAGAGGTAGCCTTCAAAATGAAGGAAATTGAGTTAGAACAATCAAGGTTGGAATTAGAAGCCAAGAAGGTAGAACTATCTAAGCAGAAAATAGATGAAGGGGTACTGGAATACCCTTCCCAAGAACCTAATATTAGGATGCCTCAAATACCACCTTTCTCAGAACAAGATGACATAGCGGCATATATTACTAGATTCGAGAGTACTGCTACTCTCTGTGACTGGCCAGTAGATTCTTGGGCTACTAGGCTTGGCTTACTACTGTCAGGTTCAGCATTAAACGTCTATTCCACTCTACCCTCTGATGTTATTTCTAGTTATAGCCTGCTGAAGAAAGCTATACTACAGGCTTTCAAAAAAACTACTCATCATTACAGGTCGGAGTTCAGACACATTAAAATAACTCCTCATCAAAATTACATGCAATTCTTAACAACACTTTTCAGATTATTTGATTCGTGGATTGATAGTGCTGAGGTTGACCACGATTTCGAATCTTTACGAGACCTGATGGTAAGAGATCAATTCCTTTCTTCTGTAAACTCTGACTTACGAATATTCATTAAAGAACGAAACGTTCATACGGCTGCAGAAATGGCACAAGCTGCTGATATATATGCGTGCGCTCATAATAACTACCCTAAAGAGCGTAGCAGATATAAGCCTGTGGTGCCTAAGCAATCTGAGGGATCCAAACCCTCCGTACCTAAGAATTCCACGTCCTTCACAGTAAAGTGTTTCAACTGTAATGAGTGGGGTCATAGAAGGCCCGACTGTCCTAGAAAAAAAGGTGAAAATGTCGGTAAATGTTTCACTGAATCAAACATAAACGCACCTTTTAGTGAAGGTACAGTCAATGGTATGAATGTGTCAACCATTCTTAGAGACACTGGATGTTCCTGTATTGTTATATCAAGTAAGCTCTTCCCTAACCTAGATTCTTCACGTTATAAGTCCACTAAGTTAACTGACTATTTAGGAAGAAGCGATTCTTTTCCAACAGTCAGATGTTTTGTTAGGTGCAAATGGTTCTCAGGATGGGTAGATGCCGTAGTTGCCCCGATAACCTCATGTTCTGTTTTGGTTGGGAACATACAAGGGGCTACTTTCCCATCTGAGAAGGACTGTTTGGAATTTGGAGTTTCCAAGGAAGGGTTCGAACCTAATATCTCTGTTTCTTCACAGATAGTTCCAGATGAGATTCAGTTGGGTAACCTAAATCAGAGAGCTGATGGTTACAAAACTCCGGTAACACCTTTAGTAAGTCAGTCACTTGAACTGGACAACGCAGACACCAGTGGGAAACTACGTGTGGCACAATCTATACAACAACTAGACTCGATTAACGTCGTTACCAGAGCTCAGTCTAAGGTAAAACCTATCCACCCATTAGTTCTTTCCAAAGGAAAGCCAATCGAGCTGTCTCATATAGATTTAGAGGGTCTTCAAAAGACTTGTCCTTCCTTAGAGGAATCTCGGAAGTTAGCTTTAAATGGCAAGGTGACCCAGAGAAAGAAATTTTCTTACAAGTTTGAGTTCAAACACGATCTTTTGTACAAGACTATAGTGTCTGCGGACAAGCCCAATGACGTTGGTCGAAGCCTGTTAGTCATTCCGCAGGATTGCCGTGAAACTATTTTAAAGATTTCTCATGACTTGCCAGTCTCTGGCCATTTTTCACATAGGAAGACCTATAATAAAATCAAGGACCTATATTTCTGGCCTAGCATGTCCTCTGACATCTATAAGTACTGCAGATCATGTCACGTATGTCAACTTTCCACGCAGAAGGGTAGAACTAGGAGAGTTCCTATGGTAAAGATGCCTATTTTCTCAGTCCCTTTTGCAAGGGTTGCAGTAGATATAGTTGGTCCTATCACACCTCGCTCATCAGGAGGTCATAAATATATTTTAACTATGATTGACTACGCGTCCAGCTTCCCAGAGACGGTACCCTTAAAATCCATTACGTCCATAGAAGTCGCAGAAGCCTTATTTTCTATTTTTTCACGTGTAGGTATACCTCGTGAAATTCTGTCGGATAAAGGGGCTCAATTCACTTCAGAATTAATGGAACACGTTTATCAACTTGTGGGTGTTAAACCTCTTTTCACTACACCTTACCATCCGATGTGTAACGGAAGAGTGGAGCGACACCATGCCATCCTAAAGTCAATACTAAAAAAACTATGTATTCTTAAACCAACGGATTGGCATAGATTTTTACCATGTGCTCTTTTCGCAATGCGCGAGATTCCAAGTGATTCCCTTGGTTATTCCCCTTTCGAATTGCTTTATGGGAGACAAGCTCGTGGTCCACTATCAATTTTGAATGAACTTTGGTCCAAAGATATCAAACCTGAGGTTCAGAACAGCTATCAGTTTCTTTTAGATCTAAGGGAAAGGTTGGAAGAAACCGCCGATTTGGTCAGTAAAAACCTAGAGATTTCTATGGAAACATACAAGACCTATTTTGACCATAAAAGCTCCAAGCGTACGTTTAATGTTGGTGATGAAGTTTTAGTTCTCCTACCTGACAAATCCAACAAATTGCTAATTACATGGCGCGGACCGTATAAAGTAGTGAAGGTCTGCAATAAGGTAGATTATATCTTGGATGTCAAGGGTAGAGAAAGAATGTATCACGTCAATATTTTGAAACGGTACCATCGAAGAGAAGTTAATCTTTGCGTAAATTCCTTTGACGAAGATACTTCTTCTTTCGGCTTGGATACAAGTGGTGATTCGTACGAATGTAGAGTTTGTATTATAGATGACGAGTCTTTTACAGAATCGAAGGAGCTACTGGACATCTTAACGCATGATCCCTCACCAAAGAAGTCAAATGTCAACATTAACAACGACTTGTCGAATAGGCAAAAGTCTCAAGTAAGTGCCTTAGTAAACACATTTTCTGACGTATTCACAGAGGTACCAGGACTTACCACCACTATTGTACACAAGATTGAATTGTCGGATCATGAACCAGTAAGGCGGAAAATCTACCCTGTTCCCGTTCACTTACGGAAAACTTTTGATAATGAGGTTGACAAACTATTTAACTTAAATATCATAGAACCTTCGAAATCAGCTTTCTGTTCACCAGTTGTTATGGTTAAGAAACCCGATAATTCTTACCGACTTGCCCAAGATTTTCGTTATTTAAATACTATAACTAAATGGGATGCAGAACCCATGCCAGTAATTGATCATGACTTGTATAAATTCCATGACTGCAAATTCTTCTCGGAATTAGACATCTCACAAGCATACCATCAAGTGCCATTACACCCAGACTCGAAACCATACACTGCTTTCCCTACTCATAGAGGTCTAATGCAATATCGCACAATGCCTTTCGGCTTGGTTACCGCATGTGCCACGTATATTAGGCTTATGAGAATAGTTCTTTCTGATCTAAAGAATGTATCAGTGTATTTTGATAATATTTATATCATGACAAATGTCTGGGAAGACCATCTAAAAACACTAGCACTTGTTTTGAAAAGACTAAGAACTCATGGCCTTACAGTTAAACCACAAAAGTGCTTTCTTGGCTATCATAAGGTACAATACCTTGGGTTCATTATCTCTGATAACAACTTCTCACCACTTCCTAATAAGACCAAAGCTGTTTTAGAAAGTACGTTCCCTGCTACCAAAAAGTTATTAAGAAGTTTCCTTGGATCTGTAAACTTCTATAGAAATTTCGTACCAAATCTAAGTAGCTTAACTTCAGTTCTTACAGACTATTTGAAAAAGGGTGTCAAGGAACCTCTTAGTTGTTCTGAGGAAGCCAACCAAAGCTTCGAAGAAATTAAGAGTATATTTTCAAACCCCCCTGTCCTAAAATTACCAGATATTAATAAAATATTTTGTCTCCGAACAGATGCCTCCCATTCTGGACTCGGGGCTGTACTACTTCAATATTATGAGGAGACACCTTTCCCAGTATCTTTCGCCAGTAAGAAGCTTCTGCCCAGAGAAGAAAGATATTCCACTGTGGAGAAAGAATGTTATGCTTTAGTATGGGGTATAAGTAGATTTAAATACTACCTATACGGTAAACCCTTTGTGCTTGAAACAGATCACAAGCCACTGATGTACTTGGAAAACTTTAAAGGGTCAAATAGCAGACTCTTGAGATGGGCTCTGGCTATTCAGCCCTATAAGTTTAAAGTCGTTTTATATTTCTGGCTCTGAAAACCACTTTTCAGATTGGCTGAGCCGAGGTTGTATTTAGTGCTTTTCCCTCTGTTCGTTGACTTATTGACTCCGTCCATAAGTTTTGGAAGGGGGTATTGTGAGGGGAAAAGTAGGTGTAAGTGGGGTTAAGGTTGTTCGGGCAACCAGGAACCATTAGCGAGTTACGTTGCGCGCTCACACACCCCCCCCCCTCTCTGGCGGGCTGGGGCAAAACTAGTTCCTGGTGTCCGATTTGTTAAAGTTTCTACTCCTGGTAATATTGACCTTACCTGGTGTGGATTGAAGTTTGGAGAGTCACTTCACCTCCACTCTTCTCCTAATCAGGTAGGGTGATCTACCAGGAGTATTACTGTTTGTTCTTTTCTAGTGTTTGCTGGTTACCAGTAATGATTTTGGCATTTATCATTCTTTTTCTTTCTTAAATGTTATATTATCATGACTATGGGTAACCAGTTTTATTTTCTCTAATTTGTCAGCTCTGTTCCTGGCGTGGTCTTCCAGGATAGACGCCAGATAAAGGAGCAAGACGTATGTTAATAATACTTATTAACATTATTCTACTTCTACCGGCCCTTACCTATTCTACTTGTGCTCCATCCAAGTGGTAGGAGATTCCAGAACATCGGATTACCATCTGCCCAGGATAACCTACATAAATAACATCAGAGGAACTATCCAGGGCCATACCTACTCCTGCCCAACTAAAAGAACTGAAGGCCAATTTTTTTTATTTATTTAAATTTTAAGTAAAATTCTCAAAAATCATTTTTCTCATTTTTTCCTAAGTTATTTCTTTATTTATTTATTTTTCCATTAATTTCTTTTGTTCAGTTGGAAGGCGTTCCACTGACAGTTCCCTTAATTGCTTTGAATTTGTATTCCACATCTTTACAGGCATATTTGCTTCCTTCATTTCCTTGTTAGCCTCTCTGTATAAGGATTTCAAATCCTCCTCTTTATTCACAGTACTTTGATGATTATCCACAGAGATTCCTTTAAAGGGACTTTCAGATTTCTTCAAATGTGTATTTAGAGTAGATTCTAGTGAGAATGGAGAGGATGTTGCACCAAACAATACTGACTTGAAACGATAAGTTTTCACAGGATTTTGAGGATCATGTGGGTTAACAGGCCACAAGAATCGAGAATAATCTTTATCTATTTCTTGTAGTCCGACTCTTAAGAAAGCTTTAGAAATATCAACAGTGTAGGCATATGGGTTTGTATGAAATTTCATATGCACGTCTCCAAGCTTCTCAGTTAGTGAGGGTCCGGTCATCAGACAGTCATTAAGACTTGCTATATCTTTATTAGCACGTGCGCTGCAATTATGTACAACACGTAGTTAAATTAGACACATGTGCAACTCTTTGGTATCTTTATTGAGGAAACGTTTCGCCACACAGTGGCTTCATCAGTCCATACAAAGGAGAATCTTGAAGAACAGGAGGAGAATGAGGTAATCAGTCCCTCAACATTAAGTCGATGTGGTCAGTCCATCAATTTTGAATAGATGACTAAAGGTTGAGGGACTGATTACCTCATTTTCCTCATGTTCTTCAAGATTCTCCTTTGTTTGGACTGATGAAACCACTGTGTGGCGAAACGTTTCCTCAATAAAAATGCCGAAGAGTTGCACATGTTTCTAATTTATCAACGTGTCGGTTCTCTGAACCATTCATCTACAACAACACGTAGTGGAGTGGTTTCAGAATCTTTCCTGACTCCATGGTGAGGGAAATAATGAACTTCTGTCTTCAACTTGTCTTTGACTACTTCCTCAATGAATTTATTGTCCAACTGTTCTTGTATGATATTATCATAGACAGTCAGTAGCTCTGGATTCTTCCTGAGCTCATGTATTTGTGTTTTCATTTGTCCGACAGCCATGCGATAATTGCTAGGCAGATGTGGTGGATTTAATTTCCACGGTAACCCAACCCAATACTGTCAAACTTCATATTTGACAGTGTCCAAATATTGGTTTTATAAGTCTGAGACTCTTGTGGGCTTGGTTTATTTACATCAATATCTATCGTATCTAAATCCCACAACTTATCAACTGGTTCCTTCATTTCTTCCAGTAATGATAAGTTTTGCTCTGGTACACGATCAGCGGTTATTCTTGTAACTAGTACATTTTCCACTGAATCAATATCAGTTTCTTTCCCACTCTGAGAGGGAATGGGACCACATATCATGTGGCCTCCTGCTATTTTCAGCAAGTGAACATCATATTTACTTACTATGTTTTGCGCCAAACAGTGATAATAATCACTTCCAGTGATTATTATCACTGGAAGTGATAATTATCGCAGAGCTAAGTGATAATAGCCACTTAGCTCTGTGAAGTTCTGTCACTTAGCTCTGTGAAGTTCTGTCCAGTGTGTTCTCCGTGAATCTGCACAAGACGTCCTCTCTTGAGCAACTGTACCAGCAGCTGAAAGAGGAGCTTAGGGTTGCTAAGCTTGAGGTACGGCGACTGACGGAGGAAAACAAGAGGATTCGAAGTCATCCTCCTGTTGTGAGTCCTCAGGTCAAGAGAGGAACTTGGTCAGTGGCCGGCCAACATGGAACAAAGCTGAAAATCAAGAAGTCTGTTGGAGTGGCGGAAACAATGAAGATCCAGAAGATTGCTGTGGAGACTTCCAACTCATTTTCGGTGTTACCAGACGAATGTGGGTTGTCTACTGGGAACGTCACAACGAGCACCAAGGTAGCATTGGCTGACGTGAGTGAGACATCCCTTGATACCCCAATGAAGACCATCAAGAACGTCACGACAAATTCCACAAATGAAGGTAAGAACATCGTTTTAGTTGGAGACAGTCAGGTTAAGTTTATGGATAGGGCCTTTTGTCTTAGGGACAGGAAGAGGAGGCACAGGGTATGTTTTCCTGGGGCTGGGATGGGGGGGTATTGATAGACGTCTGGACGACATCATGAAAGGTAATGGGAGCAATCCTATTATCTGCCTCAGTGCTGGAGGCAACGATGTTGGCAGACGTAGGAGTGAGGACCTAATTAGCAGGTATAGGTCAGCAATAGAGATAATTAGGAAGAAGGGTGGGAACCCTGTCATATGTGGTATTTTGCTAAGGAGAGGAGTTGGAAAGGAATGGTTGTCCAGGCCAATTGGTGTCAATTGCTGGCTGGACAAATACTGTAAGGAAAATGCGGTAACATTCATTGATAACTGGGACCTCTTCTATGGCAGAAATGACATGTATGCCAGGGATGGGGTTCACTTATCTAGGTCTGGGGCGGGGGCACTGGCAACGGCAGTGGAGGGAGCTGTTAGGTTTTTAAACTAGGAATGGATAGTGGTATGGATTTTGGCGTGAATACAGTGAAGTCCCCGTGTAGTAATACTACGAGTTCTAGGGGAACTAGTAATAGGCAGACTGAGGTGGATATTGGAAAGCCAATGGCACTAGGCGACAAAGACAGTAATAGGTTTAGTGAAAAAACAGATATGAGCAGGAAGGGTAAAGAGAAAGGAGGGTCTTTAAAATTATATTATTCTAATTGCCGTAGTGCTAGGAATAAGATGAATGAGTTGAGATTAGTTGCTAGTGCAGGTAACATTGATGTATTTGCAATCACTGAGACATGGTTTAATTCCAGAAGTCGGGACATGCCTTTGAAATGTCACATTCAGGGTTTTAAATTGTTCCAAGTAGATAGAAATATCGGTAAGGGAGGTGGGGTGGCACTGTATGTCCGAGATCACTTGAACTGTTGCATAAAAACGAGTATTAAGTCTGAGGTAACACATGCAGAGTCTGTCTGGATAGAATTTTCAGAGGGGCATAAAAATTTGATTCTAGGAGTGATATACCGTGCCCCAAACTTAGATAGGGACCAAGGGAAATTACTGTGGGAGGAAACTGTTAAGGCCACAAGGCACGATAATGTAATAATTCTAGGGGACTTTAACTTTAGTCACATTGATTGAAATTTTTTGACTGGGAATTTAGAATCAAATTACTTCTTAGAAGTAGTTCAGGAATGTTTTTTGAAGCAGTTTGTGACAGAACCTACAAGGGGAAATAACCTACTTGATTTGGTTCTGGCGAACAAGGAAACCCTTGTTAATAATTTAGAAATTAATGAGGATCTCGGCACAAGCGATCACAAATCAATTACCTTTAGCATAGAATGGAAGTATGATAGTAAGGACAACTCAGTAACAGTTCCAGATTTTAGCTTAGCAGATTACTATGGGCTTAGAGGACATTTATCATCTGTTGACTGGGGTAACGAAGAGAGCTATCAATATGACAGCTTTCTGAACACCATACATGCTGCTCAAAGAACGTCTATCCCGTTTAAAGAAATTAGATCAAATAGAAATGACCCAAAATGGATAAATAATAGGCTGAAATATCTACTAGGGCATAAGAAAGGAATTTATAGGCGTATCAAAAGAGGTGAGAGTTATCTTATGAATCAGTATATTGACATTTAGAGGGACATTAAAAAGGGGATAAGAAAAGCTAAAAGGGACTATGAAATTAAAGTTGCTGGGGATTCGAAAACTAACCCAAAAAGTTTTTTCCAGGTCTATAGAACGAAAGTTAGAGATAAGATAGGTCCCCTTAAAAATAACTATGGGCGTCTTACTGACAAAGAGAATGAAATGTGCTCGATTTTAAATAATTATTTTCTCTCGGTTTTTACACAGGAAGACACTAGCAATATTTCAGTAATTAATATTTACAGTGGGCCTGAAGAAGATAAATTATGTAACATCACAGTCACTAGTGAAATGGTTATGAAACAAATAGACCGACTGAAACAAAATAAGTCGCCGGGTCCTGAAGGGGTTTTTTCAAGGGTTCTTAAGGAATGCAAAATGGAACTCTGTGAACCATTAACTACTATTTTTAATTTATCTCTTCAAACAGGTGTAGTGTCTGATATGTGGAAGATGGCTAATGTAATTCCTATTTTTAAAACAGGAGACAAGTCAAAGATTGAGAAATTTATACAACATATGGGAATCTTTATTCAGGAAACGTTTTGCCACACAGTAACTTCATCAGTCCAATACAAAGAAGGTTTGAAGAGAGGAGGAGTTTGAGGTAATCAGTCCCTCAGCCTGGAGTCGATGTCTTCAGTCCATCAATCTTGTAGAATGTACAGCATAGGGCCGTAGACGTGGCTTATATACTGTAGTCAGATGAGGCGAAGCAGTAGAAGGCGGGGTCACAGTGGTACCATCCACTAGTCGAAGTAGGTCTTCGTCCAAAGGTTGGACAAGTGTTGAAAAATTCTTTGTAACAAGATCCCATGATGCTGCAGTGTCTGACAGTTGTGACGAATGGTTTTGAAAAACCGACAAGTTGCATAAATGTCTCAGTCTTTAACTTGTCGGTTTTTCAAAATCATTCGTCACAACTGTCAGACACTGCAGCATCATGAGATCTTGTTACAAAGAATTTTTCAACACTCGTCCAACCTTTGGACGAAGACCTACTTCGACTAGTGGATGGTACCATTATGACCCCGCCTTCTCCTGCTTCGCCTCACCTGACTACAGTATATAAGCCACATCTACGGCCCTATGCTGTACATTCTACAAGATTGATGGACTGAACACATCGATTCCAGGCTGAGGGACTGATTACCTCAAACTCCTCCCCTCTTCACACCTTCTTTGTATTGGACTGATGAAGCTACTGTGTGGCGAAACGTTTCCTGAATAAAGATTCCCATATGTTGCATAAATGTCTCAATCTTTAACTTGTCGGTTTTTCAAAACTATTCGTCACAGGGGACAAGTCGTTACCGTCAAATTACCGTCCAATAAGCATGACCTCAATTGTAGGCAAATTACTAGAGTCAATTATAGCTGAGATTATAAGAAGCCATCTCGATAAGCATAGCTTGATTAATGATGCTCAGCATGGATTCACTAGAGGCCGGTCTTGTCTATCTAATTTATTAACTTTCTTCAGTAAAGTTTTTGAGGCTGTTGATCACGATAAAGAATTTGATATTATTTACTTAGATTTTAGTAAGGCTTTTGATAGAGTTCTGCACCAAAGTCTGTTAAAGAAAGTGGCAGCTCATGGCATTCAGGGAAAAGTGCTCTCATGGATCGAGTCATGGCTCACAGACTGGAAGCAGAGTGTCCATAAATGGGGTTAAATCCGAGTGGGGATCTGTTACAAGTGGCATACCACAGGGATCAGTCTTAGGCCTGTTATTGATATTATTTACTTAGATTTTAGTAAGGCTTAGAGGGTGTTTCTAGTGATATGAGCAAATTTGCCGATGACACAAAGATTGGTAGGATAATTGATTCAAACGTAGATGTTAGGGAACTTCAGAAGGATTTAGACAATCTTTATTCTTTGTCAGAAAAGTGGCAGATGCAGTTTAATGTAGATAAATGCAAGGTTCTGAAGCTTGGGAGTGTCCATAACCCTAGCACTTATAAGTTAAATGATGTAGAACTTAGCCATACAGATTGCAAAAAGGACTTGGGGGTTATGGTGAGTGGCAACCTTAAACCAGAATTGAGACACTTATGCAACACATGGGAATCTTTATTGAAGAAACGTTTCGCCACACAGTGACTTCATCAGTCCAATACAAAGTAGAAATGGGTAAGGAGAGGAGAAGTTTGAGGTAATCAGTCCCTCAACCTGGAATCGATGTGTTCAGTCCATCACTCTTGTAGGAAATGCAGCATAGGGCCATAGAGGTGGCTTATATACTGCAGTTAGATGAGGTGAAGCAGGAATTACTTAACTTCACAAACCACAAACACCTAGTTCACCTTTGCCCAGTCTTCAACACCTTCTACAACCACACTGGGAAAGGCAAACCCGACATCATTCTGGCAAACCGAGCCAGCTCTCTGTTTCAACACTACATATCACCTGGCCCTATCACAGACTCTGATCACATTCCAGTCATCTTACACATCTCCTCCAACCCTATCCTCATCCCAGCTACACCTTCCTTCTCCTACAAGAACGCTGACTGGGATGCCTTCAAACAACACATAGATAATACTATCACCTATGACTTCAACAACAAACCCATCTTTGACATTGACACTCAACTTGCTCTCATCCTGGACACCATTACACAAGCAGCCAACACCGCAATACCAAAGAAAACCCACACCACTCGTTATTCCTTCAAACCCTCAATCAGAACAAGAAGACTATCTGCTACCACAACTGCTTCCTCTACAACACTTTAGAGCACTTAGAGCACTTTTCACACAAACCTCTCTTTTTAGCTAAAATACATGGATTTTCACACTTGAAATATATATTGACACAAAACTACACAAAAATGTCATATATCAACTACCTTCAGCATAAAACTCAATTCCATCAGTAATTCTGATAAAAAAGTTTGAAAATCCATAAATTTTAGCTAAAAAATCAAGTTTGTCTGAAAAGTGTTATAAATGCTCTAAATAGTCGAAATATGCAGTAAAACATCATTTTACCATATTTTTTTTTTCAATGCTTCAGGTATTTTTTAAAATAGTAAAAGCATTGGAAAAATCGAAAAACAAGGTAAAATGACGTTTTACTGCATATTTCGACGATTTGGAGCATTTAGAACACTTTTCAAACAAATCTGATTTTTTAGCTAAAATTTATAGATTTTCAAACTTGATTATCAGAATTACTGGAGGAATTGAATTTTATGCTGAAAGTAACTTAAATATGACATTTTAGTGTAGTATTGTGTCAATATATATTTCAAGTGTGAAAATCCATGTATTTTAGCTAAAAAGAAAGGTTTGTGTGAAAAGTGCTCTAAACCCTTCAAATCGTCGAAATATGCAGTAAAACATTTTGCCATATTTTTCGATTTTTTCAATGCCTTTGCTATTTTTAAAAATACCTGAAGCATTGAAAAAATTTAAAAATATGCAAAAATGATGTATTACTGCATATTTTGACGATTTGGAGCATTTAGAACTCTTTTCAGACAAACCTGATATTTTAGCTAAAATTCATGGATTTTCAAACTCTTTATCAGAATTGCTAATGAAATTGAATTTTTCGAGGCTTTTCAACATTTTAAAGTATATTACATATTTTTAAAAAAGCCAATAAAATTTCGATGAAATTCAGAAATGTTTATGAATATTTCATATATATTTTTTAAAAACACCAAAAGCTTTGAAAAAAATCGAAAAATATGGCAAAATGATGTTTTACAGCATATTTCGACGATTTAGATCATTTAGAACATTTTTCAGACAAACATGATTTTTTAGCTAAAATTCATGGATTTTCAAATTTTTTTATCAGAATTGCTGATGGAATTGAATTTTATACTGAAAGTAACTTAAATATAACATTTTAGTGTAGTAGTGTGTCAATAAATATTTCAAGTGTGAAAATCCATGTATTTTTGCTAAAAAGTAAGGTTTAATAGAAAAGTGCTCTAAATGCTGAAAATCCTAGAAATATGTAGTAAAACATCATTTTACCATATTTTTCGATTTTTTCAATGCTTTTGCTATTTTGAAAAATAGCAAAAGCATTGAAAAAATCGAAAAATATGGTAAAATGATGTTTTACGGCATATTTCGATGATTTGGAGCATTAAGAATACTTTTCAGATAAACCTGATATTTTAGCTAATAATCATGGATTTTCAAACTTTTTTATCAGAATTACTAATGGAATTGAAATTTTCGAGGCTTTTCAACATTTTGAAGTATATTAAATATTTTTCAAAAAGCCCATAAAATTTCGATGAAATTCAGAAATAATATTGAATATATCATATATTTTTTTAAAAATTCCAAAAGCATTGAAAAAATCGAAAATATGGGAAAATGATGTTTTACTGCATATTTCGACGATTTAGAGCATTTAGAACACTTTTCAGACAAACCTGATTTTTTAGCTAAAATTCATGGATTTTCAAACTTTTTTTATCAGAATTACTGATGGAATTGAATTTTATGCTGAACGTAACTTAAATATGACATTTCAGTGTAGTATTGTGTCACTATGTATTTCAAGTGTGAAAATCCATGTATTTTAGCTAAAAAGAAAGGTTTGTGTGAAAAGTGCTCTAAAAGCTCCAAATCGTCGAAATATGCAGTAAAACATCATTTTACCATATTTTTCGATTTTTTTCAATGCTTTTGCTATTTTTAAAATACCTGAAGCATTGAAAAAATCGAAAAATATATTAAAAAGATGATTTACTACATATTTCGACGATTTGGAGCATTTATAACACTTTTCAGACAAACCTGATATTTTAGCTAAAATTCATGGATTTTCAAACTCTTTATCAGAATTGCTAATGGAATTGAATTTTTCGAGGCTTTTCAACATTTTAAAGTATATTACATATTTTTAAAAAAGCCCATAAAATTTCGATGAAATTCAGAAATGTTTTTGAATATTTCATATATATTTTTTAAAAATACTGAAAGCATTGAAAAAATCGAAAAATGTGGCATTATGATGTTTTACTGCATATTTCGACGATTTAGAGCATTTAGAACATTTTTCAGACAAACCTGAATTTTTAGCTAAAGTTCATGAATTTTCAAACTTTTTTATCAGAATTACTGATGGAATTGAATTTTATGCTGAAAGTAACTTAAATTTTACAGTTTAGTGTAGTATTGTGTCAATAAATATTTCAACTGTGGAAAGCTATGTATTTTAGCTAAAGAATAAGGTATAATTGTAAAATGTTCTAAATGCTGGAAATCGTCGAAATATGCAGTAAAACATCATTTTAAAATATTTTTCGATTTTTTTTGAATGCTTCACGTATTTTAAAAAAAACAAAAGCATTGAAAAAAATCGAAAAAATATGATAAAATGATGTTTTACTGCATATTTCTACAATATGGAGCATATAGAGCACTTTTCACACAAACCTTTGTTTTTAGCTAAAATGCATGGATTTTCACACTTGAAATATATATTGACACAATACTACACTAAAATGTCATATTTAAGTTTCTTTCAGCATAAAATTCAATTCCATCAGTAATTCTGATAAAAAAGTTTGAAAATCCATGAATTTTAGCTAAAAAATCAGGTTTGTCTGAAAAGTGTTCTAAATGCTCTAAATCGTCGAAATATGCAGTAAAACATCATTTTGCCAAATTTTTCGATTTTTTCAATGCTTTTGGTATTTATAAAAAATATATGAAATATTCAAAAATATTTCTGAATTTCATCGAAATTTTATGGGCTTTTTGAAAAATATATAGTATACTTTAGAATGTTGAAAAGAGTCGAGAAATTCAATTCCATTAGCAATTCTGATAAAAAAAGTTTGAAAATCTCTGAATTTCAGCTAAAATGTCAGGTTTGTCTGAAAATTGTTCTAAATGCTCCAAATCGTCGAAATGTGCAGTAAAACATCATTTTACCATATTTTTCAATTTTTTCAATGCTTCAGGTATTTTTAAAAATAGCAAAAGCATTGAAAAAATCGAGAAATGTGGTAAAATGATGTTTTACTGCATATTTCGACGGTTTGGAGCATTTAGTGGACTTTTCACACAATCCTTTCTTTTTAGCTAAAATACATGGATTTCAAACTTTTTTATCAGAATTACTGATGGAATTGAATTTTATGCTGAAAGTAACTTAAATATGACATTTTAGTGTAGTATCTTGTCAATATATATTTCAAGTGTGAAAATAAATGTATTTTAGCTAAAAAGAAAGGTTTGTGTGAAAAGCGCTCTAAATGCTCCAAATCGTCGACATATGTAGTAAAACATCATTTTACCGTTTTTTTCTGTTTTTTCAATGCTTTTGCTACTTTTAAAAATACCTGAAGCATTGAAAAAGTCAAAAAATATGGTAAAATGATGTTTTACTGCATATTTCGACGATTTGGAGCATTTAGAACACTTTTCAGAAAAATTTGATGTTTTAGCTATAATACATGGATTTTCACACTTGAAATATATATTGACACAATACTACACTGAAATGTCACATGTAAGTTACTTTCAGCATAAAATTCAATTCCATCAGTAATTCTGATAAAAAAGTTTGAAAATCCATGAATTTTAGCTAAAATATAAGGTTTGTCTGAAAAGTTTTCTAAATGCTCCAAATCGTCGAAATATGCAGTAAAACATCATTTTACCATATTTTTCGATTTTTTCAATGCTTCAGGTATTTTTAAAAATAGCAAAAGCATTGAAAAAATCGAGAAATGTGGTAAAATGATGTTTTACTGCATATTTCGACGGTTTGGAGCATATAGAGCACTTTTCACACAAACCTCTCTTTTTAGCTAAAATACATGGATTTTCACACTTGAAATATATATTGATGCAATACTACACAAAAATGTCATATACAAGTTACTTTCAGCATAAAATTCAATTCCATCAGTAATTCTGATTAAAAAGTTTGAAAATCAATGAATTTTAGCTAAAAAATCAGGTTTGCCTGAAAAGTGTTCTAAATGCTCTAAATCGTCGAAATATGCAGTAAAACGTCATTTTGCCACATTTTTCGATATTTTGATACTTTTGGTATTTTTAAAAATATATGAAATATTAAAAAATATTTCTGAATTTCATCGAAATTTTATGGGCTTTTTGAAAAATACGTAATATACTTTAAAATGTTGAAAAGCCTCGAAAAACTCAATTCAATTAGCAATTCTGATAAAAAAGTTTGAAAATCTATGAATTTTATCTAAAATATCAGGTTTGTTTGAAAAGAGTTCTAAATGCTCCAAATCGTCGAAATATGCAGTAAAACATCATTTTACCATATTTTTCGATTTTTTCAATGCTTCAGGTATTTTTAAAAATAGCAAAAGCATTGAAAAAATCGAAAAATATGGTAAAATGATGTTTTACTGCACATTTCGACGATTTGGAGTATTTAGAACTCTTTTCAGACAAACCTGATATTTTAGCTAAAATTCATGGATTTTCAAACTTTTTATCAGAAATACTAATGGAATTGAAATTTTCGAGGCTTTTCAACATTTTAAAGTATATTACATAGCTTTCGAAAAGCCCATAAAATTTCGATGAAATTCAGAAACAATTTTGAATATTTCATATATTTTTTTTCAAAATACCAAAAGCATTGAAAAAATCGAAAAATATGGCAAAATGATGTTTTAATGCATATTTCGACGATTTAGAGCATTTAGAACACTTTTCAGACAAACCTGATTTTTTAGCTAAAATTCATGGATTTTCAAACTTTTTTATCAGAATTACTGATGGAATTGAATTTTATGCTGAAAGTAACTTAAATATGACATTTTAGTGTAGTATTGTGTCAATATATATTTCAAGTGTGAAAATCCATGTATTTTAGCTAAAAAGAAAGGTTTGTGTGAAAAGTGCTCTAAATGCTCCAAATCGTCGAAATATGCAGTAAAACATCATTTTACCATATTTTTCGATTTTTTCAAAGCTTTTGCTATTTTTAAAAATACCTGAAGCATTGAAAAAATCGAAAAATATGGTAAAATGATGTTTTACTGCATATTTCGACGATTTGGAGCATTTAGAACAATTTTCAGACAAACCTGATATTTTAGCTAAAATTCATGGATTTTCAAACTTTTTATATAAGAATTGTTAATGGAATTGAATTTCTCGAGGCTTTTCAACATTTTAAAGTATACTATATATTTTTAAAAAAGCCCATAAAATTTCGATGAAATTCAGAAATATTTTTGAATATTTCATATATATTATTTAAAAATACCAAAAGCTTTGAAAAAATCGAAAAATATGGCAAAATGATGTTTTACTGCATATTTTGACGATTTAGATCATTTAGAACATTTTTCAGACAAACCTGATTTTTTAGCTAAAATTCATGGATTTTCAAACTTTTTTATCAGAATTGCTGATGGAATTGAATTTTTGTACTGAAAGTAACTTAAATATGACATTTTAGTGTAGTAGTGTGTCAATAAATATTTCAAGTGTGAAAATCCATGTATTTTTGCTAAAAAGTAAGGTTTAATAGAAAAGTGCTCTAAATGCCAAAAATCGTCGAAATATGCAGAAAAACATCATTTTACCATATTTTTAGATTTTTTCAATGGTTTTGCTATTTTGAAAATACCTGAAGCATTGAAAAAAACAAAAAAAATGGTAAAATGATGTTTTACTGCATATTTCGACGATTTGGAGCCTTTAGAACACTTTTCAGGCAAACCTGATATTTTAGCTAAAATTCATGGATTTTCAAACTTTTTTATCAAAATTACTAATGGAATTGAAATTTTCGAGGCTTTTCAACATTTTAAAGTATATTACATAGCTTTCGAAAAGCCGATAAAATTTCGATGAAATTCAGAAATAATTATGAATGTATCATGTATTTTTTTTAAAATTCCAAAAGCATTGAAAAAATCGAAAAATATGGCAAAATGATGTTTTACTGCATATTTCGACGATTTAGAGCATTTAGAACACTTTTCAGACAAACCTGATTTTTTAGCTAAAATTCATGGATTTTCAAACTTTTTTATCAGAATTACTGAAGGAATTGAATTTTATGCTGAAAGTAACTTAAATATGACAGTTTAGTGTAGTATTGTGTCAACAAATATTTCAACTGTGAAAATCTATGTATTTTAGCTAAAGAATAAGGTATAATTGTAAAATGCTCTAAATGCTGAAAATCGTCGAAATATGCAGTAAAACATCATTTTAAAATATTTTTCGATTTTTTTGAATGCTTCACGTATTTTTAAAAAAAGCAAAAGCATTGAAAAAAATCGAAAAAAATATGGTAAAATGATGTTTTACTGCATATTTCTACGATTTGGAGCATTTAGAGCACTTTTCACACAAACCTTTGTTTTTAGCTAAAATGCATGGATTTTTTACACTTGAAATATATATTGACACAATACTATACTAAAATGTCATATTTAAGTTTCTTTCTGCATAAAATTCAATTCCATCAGAAATTCTGATAAAAAAGTTTGAAAATCCATGAATTTTAGCTAAAAAATCAGGTTTTTCTGAAAAGTGTTCTAAATGCTCTAAATCGTCGAAATATGCAGTAAAACATCATTTTGCCACATTTTTCGATTTTTTTCAATGCTTTTGGTATTTTTAAAAAATATGTGAAATATTCAAAAATATTCCTGATTTTCATCGAAATTTTATGGGCTTTTTGAAAAATATGTAAAATACTTTAAAATGTTGAAAAGCCTCGAAAAATTCAATTCCATTAGCAATTCTGATAAAAAAGTTTGAAAATCCATGAATTTTAGCTAAAATATCAGGTTTGTCTGAAAAGTGCTCTAAATGCTCCAAATCGTCGAAATATGCAGTAAAACATCATTTTACCGTTTTTTTCTGTTTTTTTCAAGTCCGATTAGATCTCACTTACCTCAGAAACAACATACTACACAGTCTAGACCAAGACCACAACAATCACTGGTCACAGCTCATACTACAAGCAGACATACAGCGTATCAAAAACACCAAAGCCTTCTGGAACTTTATCAAAAAAAATCAGAGGCACCACTCCCACCAACAAATTCAAACACATCACCCACAACAACACACACATCTCAGACCCGCAGGCTGCTACTAACATCTTCAAACACATCTGGGAGAACATCCTCCACCCTCACCCACCCCACCCTAACGCTGTCCAACACATTCAGAACATAGAACACTAGAACACTACACACACATACGAAACAACACCAGACAGCCACATCCATCTGGGCTCTCTTATCTCCTCCCAAGAACTTGACACTCCTTTCACCAACACAGACGTTAAAACTCTCCTCAGACACCTTCCTCCCAAGGTCCCTGGTGCCTCTAGCCTAAACCATATTATCCTGAAACACCTTCCTGACTCGATCATTACTGCCTACACAAACCTCCTAAATACCTCCCTTGCCTCTGGATACTTCCCTTCCCTCTTTAAAGCTGCTACTGCTATCCTCCTTCCTAAACCCAATAAAGACCACTCTGACCCTAGAAACTATCGCCCTATCAGCCTCCTCAAAACTTTAGGAAAACCTTTGAAAAACTCATCAATCATCACCTTCGCAGATACCTGGAACAAAATTCTCTACTTTCTGATGGCCAGTTTGGCTTCAGAACACACAGATCCACACAGGTGTTGGAATGTGTACCACACAGGATGCCATTAACATCATTCTCAACTTCATCCACATAAACACAAAACAAAGAAACAGGACAGCCCTGGTTGCAAAAGACGTTGAAAATGCTTTTGACACCATCTGGCACGAAGGGCTCAAGTACAGACTCTGCACTAACTTCAACCTGCCTCTCACTACTCGTAAACTCCTCTGCAGCTTCCTAGACGGCCGTACCATGAGAATCAAATTCCAAGGCTGTTACTCTGACTACTTCATACTAAATGCCGGAGTACCCCAGGGATCTGTCCTCTCCCCTACCCTCTACATTTTATACACTAACGACATTCCAACACCTGTATACCACAATTCCATCACACTAGCCTATGCAGACGACATTACACATCATATCACTCATGCCAATATAGATACACTCACACACAAAACATAAAATGAGGTCGACAGGATAGCCATCTGGGAACAAAAATGGAGGATCAAAGCCAATGCAGCTAAATCCAGCATTACGTATTTTAACTACAGGAAACGTGATCCTCTATTACCTGTCGAGCTCAGAACAGCTGACACCCGCACTTACATCCCCATCACACAATCTGTCACTGTCCTTGGCGTTAATCTTGACTACCTTCTACGTTTACACGGACACATTCACTCAAGGCATGCAATAGCTAGTAAGGGCCTTGCGGGCCTCTACATGCTGAAACACGCCTCACAACGCACCAAACTACACCTCTACAAATCCCTAATACGTCCTCTGATAACTTACTCTCCTCTAGCTCTCTCTCTTGCAGCAAAAACAAACTTACTTAAACTGCAGCGTGTCCAGAACAAGGCGCTGTGCTGGGTGCTTGATGTCAGATGGGAGGACTTCGCCACAAGCGAGTCTCTCCATGCCCAATTAGACATCCCTGTGATGAATCTATACTGGAAGACGCTCAGTAACAGACAGATAGACAAACTTGAGACACGACATGACTACTGGGCCTCTCTCCTTGACGAAGACATTCGCAGACCCACAAGCCAACACAACCTTTTCTACTCCTTGCATGATCCTGCTCCTAACCCTATTTACAAATAACCTTGGATTGTATGACAGGTACCTTCTCTGACAGGTACCATTCTCTGACCCACGTTCGCCTTAGATATTGAATTAAGACATGGCTCAGTTCTACACTCCTCTCTAGCGCTAAGCGTCGCATGTCCCTTCCTCCCCGCTCACCCCAACTGAGTCCCAACAGAAGAGCCTGAATTCCTCTTCTCAATATCTGTCCCACGATCGCCTTTGCTGCTGGGTTAAGCCCTGGCTCTATTTCTACGACTAAGAACACTCCTCTCCAGCACTATTCTTCGTCTGTCCCGTCTTCCCCGCTCATCCCATTTGGGATCTTACCTGAACTTTCGTTCGTTCGTTCGTTCCTATGCTGTATTTCCTACAAGAGTGATGGACTGAACTCATCGATTCCAGGTTGAGGGACTGATTACCTCAAACTTCTACTCTCCTTGCCCATTTCTACTTTGTATTGGACTGATGAAGCCACTGTGTGGCGAAACGTTTCTTCAATAAAGATTTCCATGTGTTGCATAAGTGTCTCAATTCTTCAACTTGTCGGTTTTCTAAACCATTCATCACACAAACCTTAAACCAAGACAGCAGTGCCTAAGCGTACGTAATAAGGCAAATAGATTATTGGGATTTATATCAAGAAAGTCCAGAGGTTATACTGCAGCTTCATGATGAAGTGAAATTAAGACACATGTGCAACATCTGGGTTTCTTTATTGTAGACGTTTCGCCATCCAGTGGCTTTATCAATACAAATTCCAGGACATAACTTGAAGACAGTAGGACTATATACAGAAGATGAGGTAATCAGTCCCTCAACCTAGGAGTAGGTGCGAGGAGCACCATAGTCTTGGAGATTCTGAAGCAGAAGCAAGGAGCCTGATGTGATGTCCTCAATATGTGCACTACTGAAGGTGAATACTAGGTCCAGTCTCTCTGGTTCATCCTGTCCACTCTCTCTCTGGTTGTGTCCCTTACGTGTTGGTACATGAAGTTTACCTGTACCACATCCACCATCTTAGCCCTCCACGTTTCTTGGCCCCTATGTGGCTCTTAGTTCTCCCAATCGATTTCCTTGTAGTTAAAGTCAGCCATGATCGGTAGCTTTGCCCCGCTCGCATGAGCCCTTCTGGCCACTTCAGTCAGGGTTTACCTGGAGTTTACCTGGAGAGGGTTTCGGGGTTCAAGGCCCCTGTGGCTCGGTCTGAGACCAGGCCTCATGGTGAATCAGGGTCTGATTAACCAGGCTGCCACTGCTGGCAGCATACAAGCTGACATATGAACCACAGCCCAGTTGGTCAGGTGCTGACTTTAGGTGCCTGTCCAGTGCCAGAGGTCTATTGGTAATCCCCCTTATGTATGCTGGGAGGCAACTGAACAGTCTTTGGCCCCAGACACTTATTATGTTGTCCCTTAATGTATTCGTGGCGCCCCTGCTTTTCATCGGGAGAATGTTGCATCTCGTGCCGAGTATTTTGCTTTCATAGGGAGTGATTTTCATGTGCAGGTTTCGTACTAATCCCTCCAGGACCTTTCAAATATATATTATCATGTATCTCCCTCCAGGGAACACAGATCAAGAACTAACAACCTTTCCCAGTAATTTAGGTGCCTTATCGTAATTATGTGTGCCGTGAAAGTTCTTTGTACACTCTCCAGGTCTGCAATGTCGCCAGCCTTGAAGTGGGCCGTTAGTGTACAGCAGTATTCCAGCCTAGAGAGCACAAGCGATTTGAAGAGAATCATCATGGGAATGGCATCCCTAGTTTTGAAGGTTCTCATTATCTATCCTATCATTTTCCTACCACATGAGGTAGATACATTGTTGTGGTCTTGGAAGGCGAGGTCCTATGACATTATCACTCCCAGGTCCTTCACATTTAATTTTTGCTCTATTGTATGATTAGAATTTGTTGTATACCCTGATACATTGTTAATTTCGTCGTGTTTCCCATATCTGAGTAGTTGAAATTTCTCCTCGTTGAACTTCATAATGTTTTGAGTGGCCCATTCAAAGATTTGGTTGATGTCCGCTTGGAGTTTCGCGGTGTCTTCGAAGGAGGTCACTGTCATGGTATTCCGGGTGTCATCCGCAAAGGAAGACATGGAGCTATAGCTTACATCTCTATGCCAGAAATGAGGATGAGGAATAAAATGGGAGCGAGTACTGTGCCTTGTGGAACAGAGCTTTTTACCGTGGCTGCATGGGACTTTACTCTGTTTAATATTACTCTTTGTGTTCTATTTGTCAGGAAGTTATAGATACATCTACCAACTTTTCCTGTTATTCCTTTATCACGCATTTTGTGTGTTATTACACCATGGTCACACTTATCGAAAGCTTTAGCAAAGTCTGTGTATACTACATCTGTATTTTGTTTATCCTCTACAGCATCCAGGTCCTGTAGCTGGGACAGGCAGGAGCGACCTGCTCTAAACTCGTGTTGCCCTGGGTTGTGTAACTGATGGGTATCTAGGTGGTTGGCGATCTTGCTTCTTAGAACCCTCTCAAAGATGTTAATGAAATGGGTTGTTAGTGCTATCAGTCTGTAGCTGTTTGCAGTTGCTTTACTGCAACCTGTGTGGAGTGGGACTATGTCTGTTGTTTTTAGTGTGTGTCCATGTGCTCTTTCTATAGCATGCTGAAAGCCCGTGATGTTGGTTTTTTGCAATTCTTGATGAACACGGAGTTCCACGAGTATGGGCCTGGGGCAGAGAGCATGGGCATGTCATTTATTGCCTTCTCAGAATCTTGTGGAGTTAGGATAATACCAAAGATTTTTGAGACCACCAGATTTTGGGTTTCATTCATAAAGAATTCATTTGGATTTTCGACCCTTAGTCTGGGCAGTGGCTCGCTGAACACTGAGTCATATTGGGACTTTAGTATCTCACTCATTTCTTGGCTGCCATCTGTGTATGTCCCATCTCACATAAGCCCAATACTGGATGTTGTTTTCCCCTTAGATCTGGCATAAGAGAAGAAGTATTTTTTTTTAATTTACTTGATGGCTTTTGGCTCTTCCTGTGATTTTTGTCTCCTGTAAGATTCCTAGGCCCACTCGGCAGTTCTGTGACTGTTCGCCTTCGTCTGTATAGAGAATGTCTCTCTCTTTCTAGTTTACGTCTTTTCTTTCTTTTTATTAATGGAATGTGTCTTGAGCAGATCTCAAGAACCCCAGAATTTATTATTTCAAATGCTCTGATCCGTGTTGTTTAGGATATCTTCCCAGCTTGTTTCATTTAGGACATGGTACTTAATACCATTGTATGTTTTTGTTACTGAAACTGAATTTCGTGAAGAGACCTTCATGACTGCTCACATTTTCCTGGTCAGGAGCCCTAAGCATACATGTCGGTACCTCTATTAAGTTGTGACCTGAGTGAATTGTTTTTGATACAGTTATATTACAAATCAGATAGTCGTCGTTAGTGAAGGTGAGGTCCAGCATATTTTCTAGTCATGTAGACACTACTATTTGCTGGTTTAAGGTGAATTTTGTGCAGAGATTTAATAGTTCGTGTGTGTGTGAATTTTTATCTGAGCTGCCTCCTGGGGTGATCTCTGCTAAAACATTGCTATACTTCTCCATTTTAGGTGTCTCAAGTTGAAATCTCCTAGTAGTTGATGTTTGGGGCAGGAGTTGGAAGATTTTCTAGACAGAAATCAATTTTCACAAGCTGCTCCTGGAATTGCTGGGAAGTTGCATCTGGAGGCTTGTAAACCACCACAATGACAAGGTTTTGGTTTTCAATCTTTACTGGCGAAACTTCAACTACATCATTTGAGTTATTTAGTAATTCTGAGAAAATGAGCGACTCTGTGACGTACAGGCCAACCCCCCCTCCCCCCTTGTTGCCTGTTTAGTCTGTCACATCGGAATAGGTTATAACCTGGCATCCATATTTCGTCGTCATAATGATCCTTTATGTGGGTCTCTGTGAATGCTGCAAACATTACATTTTACTCCGTGAGCAGCTCCTTGATGTAGGGAATTTTGATGTTTTTTGACGGCTTTAGACCCTGTATGTTTGCAAAGACATATGTCGTTATTTTGGTGGAATTTATTTGCTGGCTCTAATATCTGTTGTTCTGGAGTAGAGGCCAATGTACGTGCCTCTGCTCCAGAAGTGTTTTCACTTGGTGTAGGATTATTGTCATTTCTTGCTAGTCTGCTTTCCCTCCTGGCCCTACGAACCTCTGTCCTTGGAGAGGTTGTGGCTCCCCTCTTTTGTTTCCCATAGTCTGGCTGGTTTGTTTCTTCTAGTCCCCTTTAGGTGATGTGCCTGGCAGTATGCATTGTAGCATTTTCTTTCATGGATTGATGAGAACATAAGAACATAAGAACGAAGGAACACTGCAGAAGGCCTACTGGCCCATGCGAGGCAGGTCCAAGTCTCCTACCGGCTTAAGCCAATGCACCCAACCTAGTCAGGTCAGGTCACATTGACTTAAGGGAGGAACACGGCAACCGACCTGGTAGCACAAGCTGAGGTCCAACTCACACCCACCCACATCCACTCATGTATTTATCCAACCTATTTTTAAAGCTACACAACGTTCTGGCCTCTATAACTGTACTCGGGAGTTTGTTCCACTCATCCACAACTCTATTACCAAACGTACTTTCCTATATCCTTCCTGAATCTGAATTTTTCCAACTTAAAACCATTGCTGCGAGTCCTGTCTAGGCTAGATATTTTCAGCACACTATTTACATCCCCTTTATTTATTCCTGTCTTCCATTTATACACCTCAATCATATCCCCCCTAATTCTACGTCTTTCTAGAGAGTGCAGATTCAGGGCCCTTAGTCTATCCTCATAGGGAAGGTTTCTGATACATGGGATCAACTTTGTCATTCTCCTTTGTACATTTTCCAGAGAATTTATATCATTTCTGTAATACGGTGACCAAAACTGTGCAGCATAATCTAAATGAGGCTTAACCAAGGATGTAGAGTTGAAGAATAACCTGAGGACTCCTATTATTTATGCTTCTTGATATGAAGCCAAGGATTCTATTAGCTTTATTGCGAACACTTATGCACTGTTGTCTTGGTTTCAGATTACTGCTAACCAGAACTCCTAAATCTTTTTCGCAATCCGTAATATTAAGATCTACATTATTTAGTTTATATGTGGCATGGTTATTGTCCTGTCCAACATTTAGAACTTTGCATTTGTCTATATTAAACTGCATCTGCCACTTCTCCGACCACTGCATCAGTCTATTCAAATCTTCCTGGAGTGCTCCAATGTCCTCGTCAGAATGAATTCGACGGCCTATTTTGGTGTCATCGGCAAACTTGCCGATGTCGCTCTTTATGCCCTCATCTATGTCGTTTATGTAGATTGTGAACAGCAGGGGGCCCAACACTGACCCCTGTGGAACACCGCTCGTGACGCTTCCCCACTCTGATTTCTCCCCATTTATGCAAACGCTCTGCTGCCTATTTGTCAACCATGCCTCTATCCAGGAAAAAATTTCTCCTCCTATTCCATGTGCCTTAATTTTCCTCAATAGTCTCTGATGTGGGACCCTGTCAAAAGCCTTACTGAAGTCCATATACACAATATCATATTCATTACCATGATCTACCTCCTCAAATACCTTAGTGAAAAAAGTTAATAAATTCGTAAGGCAGGAACGCCCCTTTGTAAAACTATGCTGAGATTCGTTGATTAATTTATGCTTTTCAAGGTGGCTACGAACTGCCTCGGCAATTATTGATTCCATAAATTTTCCCACTATGGAGGTTAGGCTTATTGGTCTATAGTTCGAAGCTAAGGACCTGTCACCTGTTTTGAAAATAGGTATCACATTTGCCATTTTCCACTTATCTGGCACCATGCCAGTTTGTAGTGATATGTTGAAAAGATTAGCCAAAGGTTTGCTAAGCTCCTCTTTACATTCCTTTAGAACACTTGCATACAGTTCATCAGGGCCTGGGGATTTGTTAGGTTTTAATTTATCTATTTGCCTAAGGACCATGTCACTTGTGACCCTAATCGTGCACAGTTTATTATCGTCCTGTTCTACATAATTTATCATTACTGGAATATCGCTGGTATCCTCCTGTGTAAAAACTGAGAGGAAGTATGTGTTAAAAATTCTACACATTTCCTTATCACTGTCAGTGAGCTGACCCGAGGAACTTTTGAGTGGGCCTATCTTGTCCCTGATCTTACTTCTGTATACCTGAAAGAATCCTTTTGGGTTAGTCTTCGATTCTCTTGCAACTTTAACCTCATAATCTCTTTTTGCTTTTCTAATTCCCTTTTTTATTTCTCTCTTTAACTGAATATATCGATTTCTTAATTGCCCCTCTCCTCTTTTGATTTGCCTATATAAGCCTCTCTTTTGACCAATCAGATATTTTAATCTATTGTTCATCCATTTAGAATCATTTTTGTTTGATCTGATTTCCCTATTTGGAACATAATTTGACTGAGCAGCTAGAACTATGCCCTGGAAAGCATCATATCGGCAACCATCACCACCTACCTGACCCTTAGTCAGGTCATTCCAGTTCAGCCCACCTAAGTAATTTTTCAGTCCTATGAAATCAGCCAAGCGAAAGTCAGGGACGGAGACTTGATTGCCATTATTAGGGGAATTCCATGATATATTAAAGCTGAGTGATTTGTGATCACTTTCCCCAAGCTCATCATTAACCTCAAGATTATTAATTAGTGTTTCCCTACTGGCAAGAACCAAGTCAAGGAGGTTATTTCCCCTAGTTGGCTCTGTCACAAACTGTTTTAAAAAACAATCCTGGATCGTATCAAGAAAGTCACCTGACTCTAAATTTCCTGTCAAATTGCTCCAGTCAATCTGTCTATAGTTGAAATCTCCCATTAGCACAACATTTTCGTATGTAGATGCCTTACGAATTTCGTCCCATAGAAGTTTACTGCACTCCCTATCAAGATTTGGGGCCCTGTAAATCACACCCAAAATTAGTTTTTCTCGACCCTCGAGAAGCTGTAACCAAACAGATTCAGTGGCTGACGCTTCTAATTTAATATCTTGTCTAACACAACAATTTAAATTGTCTCTGACATACATCGCTACTCCACCACCTTTCCTGTTGACCCTGTCAGTGTGGAATAATTTATAGCCTTGTATGTGACATTCAGAGGGCATCTCTCTATCTTTCAGATTGAGCCAGGTCACTGTTATAGCAATAATATCTATGTTTCCTGCACTTGCAATTAATCTTAGCTCATCTATCTTATTTCTTACACTCCTGCTATTAGTATAGTAAACCTTAAGGGAGCTAGTCCCTTGCTGCCCTCTGCTGTCCCCCTTTGTTTGCTGACCTGATCTATTGTCTTTATTTATAACTTCATGCTGAATGCCTTTTATACATTTACTGTTTCCAACCCTAGTGTTGCAACCTGCTTGTTTCCCACACACACCCATACCTCTATCTTCCATCAGTTTAAAATCATAGGCATTTCACCAATGGCCTTCTCAATCGAGTGACACATTTCTGCGTGAAATAGTTACAGGAGGGGAAGTTGCACTCTCCTGTTGTCATGTGGGTGCGGCATTGCTTGGGATGGTCAAAGGTGCATGTCCCACCTGTTTTACCAGATATATTGTGCCTGCAGACACCCAAGGCATAGTATTTACATATTGTAATTCTGTTTCCTAGGATTTATTGTAGCTGAGTTCGCTGCTGGTGCATTTATTTTTCCTGTTTCCATCCTATCTTTCACCCCTGTATGGACATCAGTGCTTCCACCAGGTTTTGCTGGTAGTGTGTCGACACTATTCCCTGAGGTATCATTCCCTTTTGATTCATCTCCAGCAGTATCTCTATTTTGAACCTCTGTATACTAAATAACGTTTTCATCGCAGTCCTCCATGACAACACTAGTAACCTCACGAGCACTGTCTTCCAGGACATCACTAGAACCCTCTGGAGCACTTTCTTCCTGGACAATATGTAGCGATACTGCTCCTGTGGGGAGCAGCAGCAGGATAATACTGCACCACCTCTCGGGGCCCTTAACAACAACAACAGTTTGGTGTGTGTCATGGGCGACAACACATGGTGTGTGATTCTCTTCTCTTATATCCATATATTAGTGATGCAGATTACATGGTGAGTTTAATATGTGGCCTGTAGTTCTAACTTTTCTCTTGACATATGCAAGACATCATCATCCCTGTAGAAGCAGTTATTAGATGTACTAGTCATTATATTTTGTTGTTGCAGAAGTACTATGAAGATTCTATGTTCAATAAAGCCTAGCGATAAGGCCTGTGTTTCTATCACAACAATTTATTGAACATAGAATCCTGGGCTACCTGGTGGTGATCCTGCGCTAGACTACATCACAACATAGAGCGTTTACTGAAACCTGAGAGGCTAGACTGTGACCCCAGCTTATCAGCGGCTGCTCAGGAATGGAAGCACTGGTTTAAGACTTTCGAAAACTTCTTCGGAGCCCTTCCTAAAAAAGATATAGATAAATTAAGTCTGCTTATCAGTTTTGTGCCACCTAAGACATATGAGGCTATTTCTGAGTGTAATACCTATGAAGATGCTATCAAAACCCTCAAGTCTCAGTATATTAAACCTACAAATGAAATATTCGCACGCTATTGCCTTGCAACTCACCGCCAGCAGATTGATGAATCCTTAGAGGAATACCTTCAAGCACTGAAAATTTTAGGTAAGGACTGTCACTTCCAAGCAGTGACAGCTGCTCAGTATTGTGAAGAGTCCATCAGGGATGCTTTTATCAGTGGCCTGCAATCACCAATAATAAGGCGGCAGCGTTTATTGGAGAATAAAACTCTCGACTTAGCCACTACCTTTGACCAGGCAAGAGCTCTAGATTCAGCCCAGAAGAATTCTGAAGTATACAGTACCACTCAGCCTTCTCGAGTGGTAAGTGCTGCAATTCCTGACCAAGACTCTTGCAATGAAGTTACTGTGGAACCTGCCTCAGTGACAGCAGCAGCAGGTACGGTGTGTTTCTTTCGTGGTTTTTCAAGACATCCACGTCCAAAGTGTCCTGCTCGTGAAGCAATGTGCCATAAATGCCACAAGAAAGGTCACTTTGCTAAAGTATGTCGTGCTAATGCATCAACAAGAGCTAGTGCCTCCACACATTCCAGTGATCACGCGACTCTAGCAACAGTGACTTCTGTGGCTATTCCAAATTCACTGTCAAAGGCAGTTGTGAAAGTATTCATCAAAGGAACAGAAGTAGATGGTCTTATTGATAGTGGCAGCTCAGAGAGTTTCATCAACCTTGACTTAGTTAAACGCCACTCCTTGACTGTACATCACTCATCAGGTACCGTTTCCATGGCATCAACATCTCTCTCTATTCAGACCTTAGGGTTTTGTAAGGTAAATCTCGGAGTTAATGGAAAGGATTATCAAGATGTACATTTAGCTATTCTGCCACAACTGTGCTCTGATATTATCCTTGGTCAGGACTTTCAGAAGCTGCATGATAGTGTCACCTTAACATATGGAGGTGAACTGCCTCCTCTTGTTGTCTGTGGACTTAGCACTTTAAGGATAGACCCACCAAAGCTGTTTGCAAATCTTACCGTGGATTGCCATCCTTTATCAGCTAAGTCACGCCGCTATTCTTATGAGGGTTGGATGTTCATTGAGAAAGAAACTCAGAGGCTGCTGAAGGAGGGTATTATAGAACTGAGTAATTCCCCTTGGCGTGTAGAGGTTGTTGTTGTTAAGGATGATTATAGGAAACGGAGACTGGCTATCGATTACTCTGAGACAATCAACAAATTTACACTTCTTGATAAGTACCCTCTACCTCGAATTGATGATACAGTGAACAAAATTGCTCAGTACTATGTGTTTAGCACAACTGATCTACAGAGTGCCTATCATCAAGTCCCTATAAGGAATGAAGATAAACCATACACAGCATTTCAGGCTAGTGATGGCCTGTATCAGTTTGCCAGAGTCCCTTTTGGAGTCACCAATGGGGTAGCCTGCTTCCAACGAATTATAGATTCACTCATTCAGGAAGAGCAACTCATGGGAACTTATGCATATTTAGATAATGTTACCATTTGTGGCAAGACCCAGGAGGAACATGATGCAAACCTTGATAAGTTTTTGGAAGCCGCCATGAAGAAAAATATCAGTTACAATGAGGAAAAGTGCACTTTTTCAACTAAAAGGCTTAGCATCCTTGGTTATGTAGTGGAAGGAGGTTCAATATTCCCAGACCCTGAACGACTACGACCTCTACGGGAACTTCCAATGCCTCAAGACAAAAAGTCACTCCGAAGAACTCTTGGTCTCTTTGCTTATTACTCACAATGGATCTACAACTATTCAAGTAAAGTCCGCCCATTGAGTGCTACCACATTTCCTGTGACAAAGGAAGCAGAAGCCGCTTTCTATACTCTCAAACAGGACATTGAAAACTCAGTAGTTCAAGCCATTGATGAGTCCCTACCATTCGAAGTGGAAACGGATGCATCTGACATTGCCATTGCTGCAGTCTTATCTCAGGCAGGACGACCAGTAGCCTTCTTTTCGAGAACTTTTCAAGGATCAGAGAAGTGTTATGCTGCTGTAGAAAAGGAAGCCCAGGCCATCATAGAAGCAGTTCGCCACTGGAGGCATTATTTAACTGGTAGACATTTCACCGTAAGGACTGACCAACGGTCCGTGATGTATATGTTCGACAAGAAGCACAAAAGTAGGATAAAGAATGACAAGATATTACGCTGGAGGAAGGAACTATCGTGTTATGACTTTGATATTCTGTACCGACCTGGTCAAGAGAACATCTCACCTGATGCATTCTCTAGGTCCCACTGTGGAGCAGCATGTCATGATTTGCAATCACTCTCAGCTCTCCACAAGGCTTTGTGTCACCCAGGAGTTACACGCCTGTACTATTTTGTCAAATCAAAGAACATTCCCTACTCAGTGGAAGATGTGCGACAAGTGATCAGAGCATGCAGAATATGTGCAGAGTGCAAGCCAAACTTTCATCAGCCAGAGAAGACTCATCTCATAAAATCCACCCAGCCTTTCGAGAGACTGAATATAGATTTCAAAGGACCTCTACCAAGCATAAATCAGAATAGATATTTCCTTAACATAGTAGATGAATATTCAAGGTTTCCCTTTGTGTTCCCCTGTGCAAATATGATTGCTTCAACTGTTATTAGTTGTCTTTCACAGTTGTTCTCTATTTTTGGTATGCCAGCTTATATCCATTCAGACAGGGGATCCTCGTTCATGAGTAACGAACTTCAGGAGTTTTTGGCTAGCAAAGGTATTGCCTGCAGCAGAACAACAAGCTACAACCCTCAAGGCAATTATCAAGTGGAGCAGTTCAATGGTACTATATGGAAGGCAGTTACAATGACATTGAAGTCGCGCAATCTACCTGTTGAACACTGGCAAACTGTCCTACCTGATGCTCTTCACTCTATTAGATCATTGCTGTGCACAGCTACTAATGCAACCCCTCACGAAAGACTCCTCAACTATTCACGTCGTTCCTCTACGGGAGCCTCCGTGCCCACTTGGTTATGTCATCCTGGACCCGTTCTCCTGAAGAGTCACCGTAGGATGAACAAGACAGATCCTTTAGTGGAAGAGGAAGAGCTCCTGCAAGCTAATCCACATTACGCCCACATTCGCTACCAAAATGGTGAAGAGACTACAGTATCTATAAAACATTTCGCCCAAGTTGAAATCCCCATTAGTGTGGAATCTCAAGATACACCAATAGATGTGAAAGATGCTTCGTTTTCTCCTGGAAACCCCCTTGAGACTACCCCTACGGAAATAGAGGATTCTGATCCAGCAGTTAGTCAAACCCCGCTGGAAAATATTGAACCTGGTGAAGAGGCTCAAGGGCTACGAAGGTCGGGACGTGTACGTCGCCCACCTAACAGTTTGGGAGATTACTGTCTCTGATATTTTAGAAGGGGGAGATTGTAGTGATACTGCTCCTGTGGGGAGCAGCAGCAGGATAATACTGCACCGCCTCTCGGGGCCCTTAACAACAACAACAGCTTGGTGTGTGTCATGGGCGCCAACTCATGGTGTGTGATTCTCTTCTCTTATATCCATATATTAGTGATGCAGATTACATGGTGAGTTTAAATATATGGCCTGTAGTTATAACTTTTCTCTTGACATATGCAAGACATCACCATCCCTGTAGAAGCAGTTATTAGATGTACTAGTCATTATATTTTGTTGTTGCAGAAGTACTATGAAGATTCTATGTTCAATAAAGCCTAGAGATAAGGCCTGTGTTTCTATCACAACACAATACTAGCACCCTCAGGACAGCCCCGTGCCTACCACCCATCGTATTTTCCCAGCTGTCATACCGTGCTGATATGTCTTTCAAGAAGGATCTTTTATTGGTGTTCTTCTCTGTTAGTACTGATGTAATTTTCTCATACAGTTGTATCTGGTTTGGGCAGACCCAAAAACATCTCACTGAGTTTATGTCAAGTGTGGTCATTGGTTTAAAATCCCTGCATGTACCGTGGGACCATTGACCACAGAGATTGCAAGTAATCCAGGCCTGTTTTCGTCTCTTACCCTTTCTGCAGAGTACACAGATATTCATGGTGGTGGTCATCTTACAATACTTAACAACTCTCTTATGTAGCTAGTCTATAATTCCTCGAAGTATTCAATTTTTTGTAACAGATCTTCCGATTTGGCTTTATTTCCAACAAACTACGGTGACTGGGTGTGGATACGGCTGTGTTTGGGTGAGGGTGTTGGTGTATGTTTGGGTGCAGGTTTGTGTTTGGGTGTAGCTGCATTTTTGGGTTTGTGTGTTTTTGTGTGTGTGTGTGTGTTTTTTTTTGGGTGTGGGCATGAGATTGGGTGAGTGTGGATGAGGGTGTGATAGTGTAAAGGAGTGTACGAGTGTGGAATAGTGTAAGGGAGAGTGTGTGACAGGGTGGGTTAGAGTTTAGGTGTGAGGAGTCACTGTTTACAAAAGGTGCCTATTGTTCATGTACTTGTGTGTACTCACCTAATTGTACTCACCTAATTGTGGTTGCAGGGGTCGATACTCAGCTCCTGGCCCCGCCTCTTCACTGATCGCTACTAGGTCCTCTCCCTCTGCTTCCTGAGCTTTGTGATACCTCTTCTTAAAACTATGTATGGTTCCTGCCTCCACTACTTCTCTTGCTAGGCTATTCCACTTCCTGACGACTCTATGACTGAAGAAATACTTCCTAACGTCCCTGTGACTCGTCTGAGTCTTCAGCTTCCAGTTGTGATCCCTTGTTCCTGTGTCCCCTCTCTGGAACATCCTATCTCTGTCCACCTTGTCTATTCCCCGCAGTATCTTGTATGTCGTTATCATGTCTCCCCTGACCCTTCTGTCCTCCAGTGTCGCCAGTCCGACTTTCCTCAGCCTTTCCTCGTACGACATTCCCCTGAGCTCTGGGACTAGCCTTGTTGCAAACCTTTGTACTTTCTCTAACTTCTTGACGTGCTTGACCAGGTGTGGGCTCCAGACTGGTGCTGCATACTCCAGTATGGGCCTAACATACACAGTGTACAGTGTCTTGAACGATTCCTTATTAAGGTATCGAAACGCTATTCTCAGGTTTGCCAGGCGCCCGTATGCTGCAGCAGTTATTTGGTTGATGTGTGCCTCCGGTGACATGCTCGGTGTTATGGTCACCCCAAGGTCAGTGAGGTCTGTAGTCTTTGTCCACCTAGCCTATACTCTGTCTGCGGTCTTCTTTGCCCCTCCCCAATCTTCATGACTTTGCATTTGGCAGGATTGAATTCGAGAAGCCAGTTTCTGGACCGCATGTCCAGCCTGTCCAGGTCTCTTTCCAGTCCTGCCTCATCCTCATCCGATTTAATTCTTCTCATCAACTTCACATCATCTGTGAATAGGGACACTTCAGAGTCTATTCCTTCCATCATGTCGTTCGCATACATCAAAAATAGCACTGGTCCTAGAACTGACCCCTGTGGGACCCCGCTCGTCACAGGCGCCCACTGTGATACCTCTTCACGTACCATGACTCGTTGTTGCCTCCCTGTCAGGTATTCCCTGATCCATTGCAGTGCCCTCCCTGTTATATGCGCCTGATCCTCCAGCTTCTGCACTAATCTCTTGTAATAAAGTTGGTAGAATTACCGACAATATGTAAAGTAAAAGGACACAAGTGCAACTAATGTGACATTTATTGTGGCAACGTTTCGCTCTCCAGGAGCTTTATCAAGCCATTACAGACAATACATGGACACAGAGGGTATATATAGTCTCAGAGTGAGGTGCAATACTAGCGGTAGTAGTAGTGGTAGTAGTAGTAGTGACAAAAGTAGTAGTAGTAATACAATATGGTAGAGTAATTAATTCGTACCTGAGTAAAAGGATATAAAAGCTATTACTTGGGTAACATAAAAATAGGTTGGACAAATATAGACTGGAAAGAGGCAGCATGTTTCAGTGTTCACTCTCTGTAATGTGCTTTGTGTAGTATAACAGGAGAGACTACGTGATAGCAGGGTTTACTGTTTTCAGGAGGATTCTTGCTAAGACTTCGGAGATGGTGAAGCTGCCGTTGTTTTGTTTAACTGTGTTCGAAACAGCGATCAGTGCTGATTCGAGGCACTTGCGTCTGCGGAAATTAGTTTCTTTGATAACTAATTGGGCGTCCCTGAATTTCATGAGATGATTGGTGGAATTTCGGTGTTGTACACAGGCGTTGTTCAAGTTATCGTTCCTACATGCGTAAATGTGTTCATTGAGGAGGGTGTCGAGGTTTCTTGCTGTTTCACCTACGTAAATCTTGTCACAGCCTCCACAGGGATTATAGTGTAAACTCCTGCGTTGACTGGTTCGTGGTGCTTTGATTTTGTCCTGGTTAGATCCTTTATTGAAGTGCTGGAAGCGATTGCGACTCTGGTGTTAGCTTGTGAAAGTACTTTAGAAACGTTCAGTGCAACCTGGCTGTTGGGAAGAATTATAACTTTGTTGGGAGTGGTGTTGGTGCGTGGAGAATTAAGGATTTGAAGAGCTCTTTTCTTGCAGTCTTTGATGAAAAAGGAAAGAAAATGTAACTCAGTGAATGTTTGGTGAATGAATGTATGTATGTACTAATCTCTTGTGGGGAACTGTGTCAAAGGCCTTCCTGCAGTCTAGGAAAACGCAATCAACCCACCCCTTTCTCTCGTGTCTTACTTTTGTTACCTTGTCATAAAACTCCAGGAGGTTTGTGACACAGGATTTGCCTTCCATGAACCCATGCTGGTTTTCATTTATAATCTTGTTCCGTTCCAGGTGTTCCACCACTCTCATCCTGATAATCTTCTCCATGACTTTGCACACAATACATGTCAGAGACACGGCACAATCATGTGTGCTCACACTCTTTTGTGTGTGTGTAGTGTTAGTGTGGCCTATTACTCTCTACACCATTGACTCAAGTATTTGTAATACTAATTTGTATTTACTAGATAGGTCTTTCCTAGTAGAATGTTACATTCTTTATTTATTGTACTTCCTAGTGAGCGCTAGTCTAATAGACACACCTGACTTCCCATACTGATTTCTGTATTAAGTACCAATTACTGCTCATTATTAGCCTATTCCTTGCTCACACTGAGAGAGGACCCCTATACGTTGCAGTTGGCAGAACCCAGACCCCAAAACTGACCCCAACCACCACACTTAGGCGAGTACTTGCCGTTACAGCGTTGTCACTCCTTGTGGTGGCACTCCTGACGTCCTGGCTCCACTTCAGTTTCGTTGTGGCTGCACTCCTATGCATTTGTTTTAATCCCATTTACATTGCTTCAATCACAGATTTGCACTTTACTATCTGTCTTGGGGTCAGACCTTATCACTTACGATAACTGTCAGTGATGTCTTGCCGCATGAGACCTGGGTAACGACTCGGATGTAATAATGCGCTAGCCGCCTCTATACTTAATCTTGTTTTTTCTTTATTTAATACACTATCATCTTGCACTACACTCTCATGATACGAACTTTACTGACCAGGTGAACCATAAAGAAATAAACTTTACTGACCAGGTGAACCATAAAGAAATAAACTTTACTGACCAGGTGAACCATAAAGAAATAAACTTTACTGACCAGGTGAACCATAAAGAAATGAACTTTACTGACCAGGTGAACCATAAAGAAATAAACTTTACTGACCAGGCCTGGTGGCTAAAGCTCTCATTTCACACGGCGAAGTCAGGGTTCGATTCCCGGCGAGGGTAGAAACATGGAGAGTATGGAGAGTGTTTTTTTACACCGGTTGTGTATGTTCCCCATCAGTAAAATGGGTACCTGGGTGTTAGTTGACGTGTGGGTCGCATCCTGGGACAAAACTGACCTAATTTTCCCGAAATACTCAGCATAACAAGGTACTTTCTATATAGTAGTATGTCATTGATGTCAGCTATGTATTGTATACCTTGTACATGTACTGGTAGTAAATAAAAATATTACAATATTACTATTGTTATTTATTATGGACATATTTGTTTCGAGAAAACATCAGACATCTCAAGAATAACTGCTGGTTATTTCCCCTTCGATTTCTTTATTTCATCATATAATTTTTCTTTTTCTTTCCCCTCACTTTATGCGTTTTTTTATTATTCACTAAATCATCTATGCATGACTTTCACTTAACTTTCTGACTTTGCGTCACACTTATTCTTTATGAAGCTGCACTTACGTTGGCTTGTGGCAACACTGCCTACACTCTGCTCTGGGTCTTCTCACACTTCTGACACTGATCTCACTTTCACATAATGTGTCACCAGGTGATACCGTGTTAATAGTCTATGTTACCAGAGGATATTGTGTTAACAGTCAGTGTTACCAGTTGATGTGTTAATAGTCAGTGTTACCAGTTGATGTGTTAATAGTCAGTGTTACCACAGGATGTGTTAATAGTCAGTGTTACCACAGGATGTGTTAATAGTCAGTGTTACCAGTTGATGTTGTGTTAACAGTCAGTGTTACCAGTTGATGTGTTAATAGTCAGTGTTACCACAGGATGTGTTAATAGTCAGTGTTACCAGAGGATGTTGTGTTAACAGTCAGTGTTACCAGTTGATGTGTTAATAGTCAGTGTTACCACAGGATGTGTTAATAGTCAGTGTTACCACAGGATGTGTTAATAGTCAGTGTTACCAGAGGATGTTGTGTTAACAGTCAGTGTTACCACAGGATGTGTTATTATAGTCAGTGTTACCAGAGGATGCTGTGTTAACAGTCAGTGTTACCAGTTGATGTTGGGTTCATAGTGTTACCACAGGATGTGTTAATAGTCAGTGTTACAAGACTGATGGACTGAACACTTCGACTCCAGGCTGAGGGACTGATTACCTCAAACTCCTTCTCTCCTTACACCTTTCTACTTTCTATTGGACTGATGAAGCCACTGTGTGGCGAAACGTTTCCTGAGTAAATATTCCCATATGTTACATAAGTGTCTCAATCTTCAACTTGTCGGTTTTTCAAACCATTCATCACGTTACCAGAGGATGTTGCCTTAACAGTGTTACCAGCTGATGTTGTGTTAACAGTCAGTGTTACCACAGGATGTGTTAATTTAGTCAGTGTTACCAGCTGATGTTGTGTTAACAGTCAGTGTTACCACAGGATGTGTTAATATAGTCAGTGTTACCAGAGGATGTTGTGTTAACAGTCAATGTTACCACAGGATGTGTTAATATAGACAGTGTTACCAGAGGATGTTGTGTTAACAGTGTTACCACAGGATGTGTTAATATAGTCAGTGTTACCAGCTGATGTTGTGTTAACAGTCAGTGTTACCACAGGATGTGTTAATTTAGTCAGTGTTACCAGCTGATGTTGTGTTAACAGTCAGTGTTACCACAGGATGTGTTAATATAGTCAGTGTTACCAGAGCATGTTTGTTAACAGTCAGTGTTTCCACAGGATGTGTTAATTTAGTCAGTGTTACCAGAGCATGTTGTGTTAACAGTCAGTGTTACCACAGGATATGTTAATATAGTCAGTGTTACCAGAGGATGTTGTGTTAACAGGCAACGTTACCACAGGATGTGTTAATATAGTCAGTGTTACCAGAGGATGTTGTGTTTACAGTGTTACCACAGGATGTGTTAATATAGTCAGTGTTACCAGAGGATGTTGTGTTTACAGTGTTACCACAGGATGTGTTAATATAGTCAGTGTTACCAGAGGATGTTGTGTTAACAGTCAGTGTTACCACAGGATGTGTTAATATAGTCAGTGTTACCAGAGCATGTTGTGTTAACAGTCAGTGTTACCACAGGATGTGTTAATATAGTCAGTGTTACCAGAGCATGTTGTATAACAGTCAGTGTTACCACAGGATGTGTTAATATAGTCAGTGTTACCAGAGCATGTTGTGTTAACAGTCAGTGTTACCACAGGATGTGTTAATATAGTCAGTGTTACCAGAGGATGTTGTGTTAACAGTCAGTGTTACCACAGGATGTGTTAATATAGTCAGTGTTACCAGAGGATGTTGTGTTAACAGTCAGTGTTACCACAGGATGTGTTAATATAGTCAGTGTTACCAGAGGATGTTGTGTTAACAGTCAGAGTTACCACAGGATGTGTTAATATAGTCAGTGTTACCAGAGCATGTTGTGTTAACAGTCAGTGTTACCACAGGATGTGTTAATATAGTCAGTGTTACCAGGGGATGTTGTGTTAACAGTCAGTGTTACCACAGGATGTGTTAATATAGTCAGTGTTACCAGAGCATGTTGTGTTAACAGTCAATGTTACCACAGGATGTGTTAATATAGTCAGTGTTACCAGGGGATGTTGTGTTAACAGTCAGTGTTACCACAGGATGTGTTAATATAGTCAGTGTTACCAGAGCATGTTGTGTTAACAGTCAGTGTTACCACAGGATGTGTTAATATAGTCAATAAGTGTCACAGAGTAAGTAATGTACCATTATGATCCCCTAAGTAATACTTAATGTTTATTTTAGGCGAATAAATATTTTCAATCTCACTTTAGAGTTAAGACGGGAGATCAGGAGCTGAGACATGTCTCATTACCAGGAAGAGGCTAGGAGCTGAGACACATCTCATGACAAGGACGAGGCTAGGAGCTGAGACACGTCTCATTACAAGGAAGAGGCTAGGAGCTGAGACACGTCTCATTACAAGGAAGAGGCTAGGAGCTGAGACACGTCTCATTACAAGGAAGAGGCTAGGAGCTGAGACACGTCTCATTACAAGGAAGAGGCTAGGAGCTGAGACACATCTCATTGCAAGGAAGAGGCTAGGAGCTGAGACACATCTCATGACAAGGACGAGGCTAGGAGCTGAGACACGTCTCATTACAAGGAAGAGCCTAGGAGCTGAGACACATCTCATGACAAGGATGAGTCTAGGAGCTGAGACACATCTCATTACAAGGAAGAGGCTAGGAGCTGAGACACATCTCATGACAAGGATGAGGCTAGGAGCTGAGACACGTCTCATTACAACGACGAGGCTAGGAGCTGAGACACGTCTCATTACAAGAAAGAGGCTAGGAGCTGAGACACGTCTCATTACAAGGAAGAGGCTAGGAGCTGAGACACATCTCATGACAAGGACGAGGCTAGGAGCTGAGACACATCTCACGGCAAGGAAGAGGCTAGGAGCTGAGACACATCTCATTACAAGGAAGAGGCTAGGAGCTGAGACACGTCTCATTACAAGGAAGAGGCTAGAAGCTGAGACACATCTCATTACAAGGAAGAGGCTAGGAGCTGAGACACATCTCATGACAAGGATGAGGCTAGGAGCTGAGACACATCTCATGACAAGGAAGAGGCTAGGAGCTGAGACACATGTCACGACAAGGAAGAGGCTAGGAGCTGAGACACATCTCACGACAAGGAAGAGGCTAGGAGCTGAGACACATGTCACGACAAGGAAGAGGCTAGGAGCTGAGACACATCTCACGACAAGGACGAGGCTAGGAGCTGAGACACATCTCACGACAAGGATGAGGCTAGGAGCTGAGACACATCTCATGACAAGGACGAGGCAAGGAGCTGAGACACATCTCATTACAAGGAAGAGGCTAGGAGCTGAGACACATCTCATGACAAGGAAGAGGCTAGGAGCTGAGACACATCTCTTGACAAGGATGAGGCTAGGAGCTGAGAGACATCTCATTACAAGGAAGAGGCTAGGAGCTGAGAGACATCTCATGACAAGGAAGAGGCTAGGAGCTGAGACACATCTCACGACAAGGAAGAGGCTAGGAGCTGAGACACATCTCACGACAAGGAAGAAGCTAGGAGCTGAGGCACATCTCACGACAAGGAAGAGGCTAGGAGCTGAGACACTTCTCACGACAAGGAAGAGGCTAGGAGCTGAGACACATCTCACGACAAGGAAGAGGCTAGGAGCTGAGACACATCTCATGACAAGGATGAGGCTAGGAGCTGAGACACATCTCATTACAAGGAAGAGGCTAGGAGCTGAGGCACATCTCACGACAAGGAAGAAGCTAGGAGCTGAGACACATCTCATGACAAGGACGAGGCTAGGAGCTGAGACATCTCACGACAAGGAAGAGGCTAGGAGCTGAGACACATCTCACGACAAGGAAGAGGCTAGGAGCTGAGATACATCTCACGACAAGGAAGAGGCTAGGAGCTGAGACACATCTCACGACAAGGAAGAGGCTAGGAGCAGAGACACATCTCACGACAAGGAAGAGGAAAGGAAGGCAGTGTGGGGGGGGGTCTAACCTGATGATAGCGACGTGTTCATCCACAAACGAGTTTTTAATTTTAAAAAATACACGAATAACAATTTTGTGTAAAAACAAGAAAACAGTTTTAACTGGAGAATTGGTTGTTTCATATGATTAATAATGATTACCACCCATTTTCCAGGTTCTCTATGGACTTAATTGTTCGGCATTTTCTCGGCAAGTATATTAAGAATAAGACTAAATAGCAGAGTACAACTGAGTAAGTCCGAAAAAAATTCAAGATTTATTTACCCATTACACACAAGAAGAGCATCACAGGTGGTTGTGTACGTCTTGTTGGACTCAATGATTGTAATGGTCACCTCCCAGGCTGGAGGACCTTCCTTCTTCATCACTGGCTTTACTTCCTCCACATAATGACCAAACTGAAAATTTTAAAAGATTTTCATATTAATGCTTTATTAACAATGTCGTTTTGGAGTGAATCTACAACACAAGCATTCTAATTATTGGCATCTCTTAAAATATTTCCTCTTCTATAATCTTTTAATACTCCCTCAATATTTCTCTAATTTTCTTACAGAAAAAAACTCAACTACTGTGTCATCAGACAGCACTATAGTTCAACTAGCACAAACTAGACAGCTATTAGGGCTATGTGAAAAATTTACTTTGACATGAGAAATAACATAACCTACTAGAAATAAAAAAAAATACAAGATTTGATCGTTATAAACAATGAGAAACTGGTCAAGGACTTAACAGTCCAGGACATAACAGAATCACTGAAGTGGATACAAGCAATATCTATGTGTAGAGAACATAAGAAATAACCAATGTGAAAGGATATTCAGTAAATTTAGCTTCAACAATTACAGAATTTCTTGGGACAACATTTAGAAAGAACTATTAAACATTTCTAGGAAAATGGTTATGAGAACTCATAACCCACAAGCCTGGTATCCCACTGAGGCCCATATCTTCGGGAATAGGCGGTGCTCCCCACCAACTCTCAGGAATTCTCGCAAAACACCTCTCTAAACTTTTGGGCACTATCAGTCCAGCACATCTCAAACACTCGGGTGATCTTCTCAATCGCATTCGCAACATCAACGTCAGGGACAAGAAACTTTCCAGCCTTGACGTAACTTCCTTATTCACCAAAGTACCTACTACACAAGCCATCGATCTCTTGCGCAGGAAAACTGACGATTCACTTGATCATCCTATTCCAGCCAGTGATTTCATCGACCTTGTTGAACTATGTGTTGACTTTACGTGTTTCTCTTTCGAAAATCACCTCTTTCAGCAGACTTTTGGACTACCCATGGGTTCGCCACTCAGTGCCATCCTGGCGAATCTATACATGGAACATCTGGAAGCCGAGCGTTCCTCCACCATTATTCCTTCCACTGTCACCTGGCTCCGTTATGTTGACGACATTCTCCTCATAACGCCAAAACGCTTGAACGTTCAGGCTCTCCAAGACAAGCTCAACCAGGTCGAGTCCTCAATCCAGTTCACATTTGAAGAAGAAGTCGACAACACTCTTCCTTTCCTTGATATTCTTCTCTGCAAAGCTGACCATGAACTTTGTTTTAAAGTCTATCGAAAACCCACCAACCAAAACGATCTTCTCCACTTCTACTCTCACCACGACACTGAAACTAAACGTGGTGTAATTATAGTTTTTTTCCTGCGTGCACTCAGAATCTGCAGCAATGAGTTCTTTGAGGAAGAATGCACTATAATTGAACAAGTATTTTTCAAACTTCACTATCTTCGTCATTTCATCAGAGACTGCAGACGACGAGCATTAAACATCTTCAACACACCCAGAGAAGACACTGCCGAGAAGAGATACATAGTCCTCCCCACCAACTCCATTGCCAAACACGTTTCCAACATCTTTTCCAATACCTCATTCCAAGTATCTACCTCCACAACCACGACCATCATGGACATTACCAGTAATAGACAGGGCAAGCTTCCATCCTCTGCAGGGGTATACATAATCCCTTGTAATGACTGCAGCAAATTATATGTGTGTGAAACATCAAGAGACCTCCAAACACGTATTTCAGAACACCAATACGCAAGCAGGTCCGACGATACAAGGAATGCCTGTGTGCAACATCGTAATTCGCACAACCATTTAATAGACTACAGAAACTCAAGACTCATCGCCAGAGAAGACAACATTCAATACCGAAGAATCCTAGAATCATCGTTTATCTCTATATCCAACAACTTCAACCAGAACAACTTGCCAAGAAACTTTTTCATCGCTATCCCACATAAGAACATAGGAATGGAGGAACACTGCAGAAGGTCTACTCACATACATATCCAATCTCCCTTCCAAGCTACCCAAGACTTTAGACTCTATAACCCCACTCGGTAAATCATCAGATTCAGCATTCTCCACCTGACCCAGCATTCTGAACCTGTTTATAAATACTCGCGTACCTTCCACCCCAGGTAGATCTGATGAGAGTAAGACACATGTGCAACATCTGGGTATCTTTATTGTAGACGTTTCGCCATCCAGTGGCTTTATCAATACAAATTCTAGGACATAACTTGAAGACAGTAGAACTATGTACAGAAGATGAGGTAATCAGTCCCTCAACCTAGGAGTAGGTGCGAACAGCACCATAGTCGTGGAGAATCTCCACGACTATGGTGCTGTTCGCACCTACTCCTAGGTTGAGGGACTGATTACCTCATCTTCTGTACATAGTTCTACTGTCTTCAAGTTATGTCCTAGAATTTGTATTGATAAAGCCACTGGATGGCGAAACGTCTACAATAAAGATACCAAGATGTTGCACATGTGTCTTACTCTCATCTTGTCGGTATTATATACCATTCGTACACAACCACCAGGTAGATCTGTTTGTGACTTGAAAAAGCCCACTGTGTGGGCGAAACGTTGTCAATAAAGAATCACATTATACTGCATATGTGTTTATATTTCCAAGCCTGACATCTATAGTATGCAAGTTATTAGAATCAATTATAGCTGACATTATTAGAAGTCACCTTGAAGAGAATAATTTGATTAACGAATCTCAGCATGGGCTCACGAGAGGTTATTCCTGCCTGACAGATTTACTGACGTTCTTCAACAGAACATTTGAGGCAGTAGACAGTGATAAAGAATATGATATTGTTTATTTGAATTTTAGTAAAGCCCTCGAAAGAGCACCCCTTAAGAAAATTGGCAACTCATGGAATAAGAGGCAAAGTTCTAGCATGGATAGAGGCATGGCTTACCAATAGAAAGCAGAGAGTTTCCATGAATGGGATCAAATCTGAGTGGGGATTAGTCACTAGTGGCGTTCTACAAGGATCAGTTTTAGGCCCTCTCTTGTTCATAATTTAAATTAATGACCTTGATGAAGGGATTACGAGTGGCATTAGCAAATTTGCTGATTATACAAAGATAGGCCGTATGATTCATTCTGAGGAGGATAGCAATGAACTCCTGGAGGATTTGGACAAATTAATGTCTTGGTCTGAAAAATGGCAGATAAAGTTCAATGTGGATAAGTGTAAGGTCTATGTTAATGAAAATAACCCTCGAATCTATAAACTAGGTGAAGTAGAGCTTGATCATACAGAATGTGAAAAAGACTTTAGAGTCATGGTATGCAGCAATCTAAAGCTAAAACAGCAATGCCTAAGTGTGCGCAACAAAGCTAACAGATTACTAGGATTTATCTTAAGTATAAGTAACAGAAATCCAAAAGTTATTTTACAGCTCTATACATCACTAGTGAGGCCTCATTTATATTATGCAGCTCAGGTTTGGTCTCCTTACTACAGGATGGATATAGACTCATTAGAGAACATACGGAGAAGAATGACTAATATGATTTACTGTGTAAGGAATCTCCCGTATGAAGATAGATTTAAAGCCTTAAATCTCCACTCTCTGGAGAGACGTAGAATGAGGAGACATATCACTGAAGTGTATAAGTGGATAATGGGCATAAACAAAGGAGATATTGATAAATTAGACACATGTGCAACTCTTGGGTATCATTATTGAGGAAACGTTTCGCCACACAGTGGCTTCATCAGTCCACACAAAGGAGAAACTTGAAGAACAGAAGGAGAATGAGGTAATCAGCCCCTCAACCTTGAGTCTATGTGGTCAGTCCATCAATCTTGAATAGAATACGGCATATGAACGAACAAACGAACAAGTTCAGGTAAAGTTAAAACACTTGTGCAACATCTGGTTATCTTTACTGTAGACGTTTCGCCATCCAGTGGCTTTATCAATACAGATTCTTGGACATAATTAGAAAACAGAAGAATATTATACAAAAGATGAGGTAATCAGTCTCTCAACCTTGGAGGTGGTGTTTACAGCACCATTGCTGTAGAGATTCTGAAGCACAGGTAACGAACGAACGATGGGACCATGAGGTAGTGCTACATATTCTGGAAGCTTGAGAGAAGGGATTGGCATTGGAGCCGGGTCCTGGGAAAGCTATGATGGAACTGTGTGGTGGATAAGGTCCCTGAGAAAGATAATGTAAGCAGGAAAAGTGGAAGATTTGGATCTACTGAAAGACGGGTTGTAGTGGTGGCTCAGCCATGGTGCACCTTAGTGAAGGAGTTTTGGGATGCTGAAAAACAGGGCCATGTTAACCACCATGAGGTAAAAGTTTTGGAATTTGTGCAACATCAGCAGGCCTGGTATGATGTAAGTTGGGGTGAAATAGGTTCCTTGAAGGAAGTGAAGTGTTTATTTCTAGAAACTGTGTTTGTATCCAGCGAGAGTCGGTGGACGTTGCCTTTTACTAGTCTCACACTAGGTGGTACCTTGAAAACGTGCACTGACTGCCGCCAGATACATTTAAGAAATAAGGTTTTGTCTCCTCTTTATGAACTACATGCAAATTGTGTGAATGAATCGTGGTGGGGGGGTCATCTGATTCCCGTGACCATGTGTGCCAAGGACACACCCATATTTGTAACTTTAATATCTCTGTACATGAACCTTTTGTATGCCATTAACCCTCAAGATCTTTTATGTGTAATCCTGAGTTACCCACCCCGGGTTTTGCAAAATGATACAGCGGGTGTGGAAGTCTTGTTGCAGGGTAGAGCAGGGGAAGTAATGCCACTCGGCTGCTTCTCAGCAAAAAGTAGCAGGCATCAAAGAAGTTATACCTCCATAGAAAAGGAGGCTCTTGCTTTAGTGTTGGCAGTGCAACATTTTGAGGTGTATATATCTTCATCAGTTCACCCTATAACTGTGTATAGTGACCATATTCCTTTACGTTTCCTTCACTTAATGAGGAACCACAATCAGAGACTTACAAGGTGGGCCTTGTTTCTCCAACCTCTTAATCTTGTGATTCATTATGTGAAGGGAGCGGAGAATGTGGTTGCTAATACCTTGTCTTGTGTTTAAAGTGCACGATGTAGTGTATAGATCACTTATCTATTCTTATTTTGCAGTGATTTGCGGTAGACGAGTAGATGGAACCCTGGACCACCCTAAGGAGAAGGGCAGGTTGAGCTGGAGCTGGAGGTATCAGGATTCCCTAGTGTGTGTGTGTTTAGGGGGGTAGTCACATCAAGTGCCATGCCTAGGTAAGGTATGCTATGTTTTTTTAGGTATTGGCTGGAATGCCTCTCCTCTGTTTTATGTTGATATAGGGACTGTTGGACCTAACGTTTTAGTGAATGTGGGGCTGGTGGTGATGCCCTCCACTGTTTGGGTCATGTCTATTGATCCGAGGTGTTTTGGTTCTCCAGGACTCTTTTCAATTTTTCCTTTTTGGATCACCGCTGGGGTGACTCCAGGGTGCTTGGAATGACATGTAGGTGTCGGCCTGGGAGGTCCACCTTTTTGGGGTCTTCAGTGATGACTCCAGGGTTTTACAGCCGCAATCCCACCAACAAGATTTATGAGACTATCCACCCGTTGTTTTTGGGGACTGATATTTTTCCCTCTCCTGTGCTTTCCTGATTCTCTCAGAGGTGCGTCATGGGGAACCAGTTTTGTTTACTAAAGATTGCTGTGAGATGGGAGTGATAATGTGCCAGCAGTCACCGGCTCTTCAACACGCAAGTTATACTTTTGTATCAATCAAATCACATATTACTCGGGTAGATAATTTCCAGTAGATCCTTCATGTGTTAGCTCAAATCACCGACCAGTATGGTTTAAATAAGTGACCCACTGATCAGATCAGATAGACTGGTCCGAACCCTTGACTGGTCCGAACCCTGGACTGGTTTCAAACGGTTTCGTTGTGCACCACCTAGCAGGTTATTAATAGAATATTCAAGAGGTTGCTAGTAGAATTGCAGTAAATAAACCATTCAAATCATTATGAAGCTGTGTGTAGTCTGTGGTCAGTCAAACAAACGGGCTTCCACATGCATAAATTGTCATTTCTGTGGAAATTGGTGTCACGCCCCTTGTGCAGATATCCAAGAACTAGCTACAAGCAGTATTAAAACAGGGAAGTGTTTTTGGGTATGCCCAAATGAGATAAATCTGTGGACTAAAATCACAAGGGTATTAAAAGAGGTCAACATCAAAGCTGCTTTCATAGAAAACCTGGAAGCTTTCTACAACAGATGGGAACATAAAAAGTCCGGGCTGAATGGTACTGCCCTTGATACTGGCCATGTAGTCAGAAACTGTAAGGCTGGAGATGATGTCCTGGTAGTCAGTAAATGGGGGGCTGATAGTGCTGTCCTGGGAGACAGTAATGGGGAAGCTGGAGGTGCTGTCCTGGGAGACAGTAATGGTGAAGCTGGAGGTGCTGTCCTGGGAGACAGTAACGGTGAAGCTGGAGATGCTGTCCTGGGAGACAGTAATGGGGAAGCTGGAGATGCTGTCCTGGGAGACAGTAATGGTGAAGCTGGAGATTTTGTCCAGGTAGTCGGGAATTATACGCAGGAAGGAATACATATGAATGACCGCATAGGGGACAGGAGCCATAGTAGGGAAACAAGTGTAGTCAAAGATAAGATAAAACCAATATTGCAAACTAGAAATACCGCAGGAAATAGCAAACAAGAGGACTCCACTAGCGGGGATATATTACCAAAAACAAATGGTGGGAGCTCCATTGTTGGTGCTAGGGAGGATAGAAGTAAGACAGGGAAACATGCACCAACAGGGAATACAGTCACAGAAACCCAAGGCAAACGGAAACCAAGCCTGTGCACATACTATGCACTCGGTATCTGCTGGCATGGGAAATCTGGAAAAACAGATGGGACGTGCAACTATGACCACCCTAGGAAATGCCATGCCCATATGACAACAGGAAAATGCAAACTCCCTTCCTGTAAGCTTTTTCACCCTGAACTGTGTACCTCTTCAGTACAGGAAAGACTGTGCTATAACTTAAATTGCCAGGCATACCATCTAAAGGGGACAAAAAGATACAAAACATCCAGGCCATGGGAAAACCTGGGTAGCCACAGCCACTCAAGAGGGAGAGGTTTTTTAGTGCCAGGAAGGAAAAAAAACTGGCAGGAAATGGCAGAAATCGTACACCAAATCCAGTCATTCCTGGAGTGGAACCACAGTCGATGGCCTCCACTCCAAACCAACAGATACAGATACTAATGCCGGAAAAAAAATCCCCCCCCAGTACCAACAATACCACCAGTCCGATAACATTCTTCTTTGCAAATATACAGGGTCTAAAGCCAGCAACAAACAACAAAATACCTTTCATCCGTGGACTGCTTGCAGAGGCAAAGGCAATGTTCGCGGCTTTCACTGAGACCCACATAAAGGATCACTTGGACAATGAAATATGGATCCCAGGTTACAACCTATACAGATGTGACAGAGTGAACAGGCAAAAGGGGGGGGTTGGCCTGTACATTGCAGAGTCACTTGTTTGCACAGAACTGCTTAATGCCTCAAATGATGTAGTGGAAGTTTTAGCAGTAAAGGTCGAGAACCAAAACCTAGTCATTGTGATAGTCTACAAGCCTCCGGATGCAACATCCCAGCAATTCCAGGAACAGCTGTTAAAAATTGACCACTGTCTGGAAAACCTTCCAGCTCCTGCACCCAACATCTTGCTCCTGGGGGATTTCAACTTAAGGCACCTAAAATGGAGGAATATAGCAAATAATATTGTTGCAGTAATAACACCAGGAGGCAGCTCTGATGAAAACTCACACTCACGCGAGCTTTTAAATCTCTGCACAAAATTCAATTTAAACCAGCAAATAATAGAGCCTACTAGACTGGAGAATACACTAGACCTCATCTTCACTAACAATGATGATCTGATAAGAAATATCACCATATCAAAAACAATATACTCAGATCACAACATAATTGAGGTTCAGTCATGTATGCGCGGAGCCCCAGACCGACATAATGAGATTAGTCACGAGGGAGCATTCACCAAATTCAACTTCAATAACAAAAACATAAAGTGGGACCAAGTAAACCAAGTCCTAACCGATATAAGCTGGGAAGATATACTAAGCAACACAGACCCCAACTTATGCCTAGAACAGATTAACTCGGCAGCACTCGATGTATGCACAAGGCTTATTCCTCTAAGAAAAAGGAGGAGTAGATGTAAAACAGAAAGAGACAGGCGCTCCCTTTACAGGCGACGGAAAAGAATAACAGAGCGGCTAAAAGAGGTCAATATATCTGAAATGCGTAGGGAGACACTGGTCAGAGAAATAGCAAGCATCGAACTTAAGCTAAAAGAATCCTTTAGGAGTCAGGAATCGCGGGAAGAACTAAAAGCCATAAATGAAATCGAAAGAAACCCAAAGTATTTCTTCTCCTATGCCAAATCAAAATCGAGAACAACGTCCAGTATTGGGCCCCTACTTAAACAAGATGGGTCCTACACAGATGACAACAAGGAAATGAGTGAGCTACTCAAGTCCCAATATGACTCAGTTTTTAGCAAGCCGCTAACCAGACTGAGAGTCGAAGATCAAAATGAATTTTTTATGAGGGAGCCACAAAATTTGATTAACACAAGCCTATCCGATGTTATCCTGACGCCAAATGACTTCGAACAGGCGATAAATGATATGCCCATGCACTCTGCCCCAGGGCCAGACTCATGGAACTCTGTGTTCATCAAGAACTGCAAGAAGCCCCTATCACGAGCCTTTTCCATCCTATGGAGAGGGAGCATGGACACGGGGGTCGTCCCACAGTTACTAAAAACAACAGACATAGCCCCACTCCACAAAGGGGGCAGTAAAGCAACAGCAAAGAACTACAGACCAATAGCACTAACATCCCATATCATAAAAATCTTTGAAAGGGTCCTAAGAAGCAAGATCACCACGCATCTAGAAACCCATCAGTTACACAACCCAGGGCAACATGGGTTTAGAACAGGTCGCTCCTGTCTGTCTCAACTATTGGACCACTACGACAAGGTCCTAAATGCACTAGAAGACAAAAAGAATGCAGATGTAATATATACAGACTTTGCAAAAGCCTTCGACAAGTGTGACCATGGCGTAATAGCGCACAAAATGCGTGCTAAAGGAATAACAGGAAAAGTCGGTCGATGGATCTATAATTTCCTCACTAACAGAACACAGAGAGTAGTCGTCAACAGAGTAAAGTCCGAGGCAGCTACGGTGAAAAGCTCTGTTCCACAAGGCACAGTACTCGCTCCCATCTTGTTCCTCATCCTTATATCCGACATAGACAAGGATGTCAGCCACAGCACCGTGTCTTCCTTTGCAGATGACACCCGAATCTGCATGACAGTGTCTTCCATTGCAGACACTGCAAAGCTCCAGGCAGACATCAACCAAATCTTTCAGTGGGCTGCAGAAAACAATATGAAGTTCAACGATGAGAAATTTCAATTACTCAGATATGGTAAACATGAGGAAATTAAATCTTCATCAGAGTACAAAACAAATTCTGGCCACAAAATAGAGCGAAACACCAACGTCAAAGACCTGGGAGTGATCATGTCGGAGGATCTCACCTTCAAGGACCATAACATTGTATCAATCGCATCTGCTAGAAAAATGACAGGATGGATAATGAGAACCTTCAAAACTAGGGAGGCCAAGCCCATGATGACACTCTTCAGGTCACTTGTTCTATCTAGGCTGGAATATTGCTGCACACTAACAGCACCTTTCAAGGCAGGTGAAATTGCCGACCTAGAAAATGTACAGAGAACTTTCACGGCGCGCATAACGGAGATAAAACACCTCAATTATTGGGAGCGCTTGAGGTTCCTAAACCTGTATTCCCTGGAACGCAGGAGGGAGAGATACATGATTATATACACCTGGAAAATCCTAGAGGGACTAGTACCGAACTTGCACACGAAAATCACCCACTACGAAAGCAAAAGACTTGGCAGACGATGCACCATCCCCCCAATGAAAAGCAGGGGTGTCACTAGCACGTTAAGAGACCATACAATAAGTGTCAGGGGCCCGAGACTGTTCAACTGCCTCCCAGCACACATAAGGGGGATTACCAACAGACCCCTGGCAGTCTTCAAGCTGGCACTGGACAAGCACCTAAAGTCAGTTCCGGATCAGCCGGGCTGTGGCTCGTATGTTGGTTTGCGTGCAGCCAGCAGCAACAGCCTGGTTGATCAGGCTCTGATCCACCAGGAGGCCTGGTCTCAGACCGGGCCGCGGGGGCGTTGACCCCCGGAACTCTCTCCAGGTAAACTCCAGGTAAGTAGAATTTAACATGTACAATCTGTTTTTCTTTTCTTTGAACTACTCCTGGAAAATGTACTTACTGTTTAAAAAAATTTTTTTGGTGGCACATACAGTTTGGTCTGCCTTCCAACATACTGAACTTTGGTGTTACTTCATAAAACGGCATTCCTCAGGGGCACTTTTGTACTAAGTTAACTTGCTCGTTTATAAGTTTGCTTGATGTAATTTAGGTAAAATGCATCAACGCCAGCACCTGGCCAGCGCTGTGTTGTGATGGTGGCTTTTCCTAACACAATTGTCTAAGAGTGTGACTGTGGGCTCGTTTGGCATAGAACTTGATCACTTTTATGTTCCGCGAGTTTCACATGTCAGCAGTCTAGTACCTCAGTTTGTTAATATTGCATATCTGTAGTACCAAAAGACCATGATTGTATGGTGGTCATTCCCCAGTTATCATTTTGCCCATTGCCTCAGACCTTAATGTGGGATTTATTTTCTTTCTTTTTCCTTTTGCCTAGCGGTGTCCGTAAGGACCGCTGCTAGCAGAGTGAGACCTATGGTCTGGGGGGGGGGTGTTATGCATGACATTGTAATGTTGTTATGCAGGGTTCTGCATGACATTGTAATGTATATACAGTAGTGAAGGGTGTCATAATAGTATGAATGTTATAATTGTAAAGCATAATTTTATAATTCATAATGTAGGTTAAACTATAATTATAAAGAAATCCTGCTACGGATTTATTTTCCAACTATGTTTGGGTACGCTGGGTAAGCGTGGCTAGGGGCAACCACGTGGAGTCAGCATGGTGTGGAGGCTAGCGTCAGAGATGCTGTGTGTTTAAGCTAAGTTTGTAGTTGTGTAGTTCTTTTGTTTAACCAACTCAAGCCATAGGCTCTTCTATGGCTTACCTGTATGCCCACCTAGGCTCTGACATGGTCAGGGTGCTGTGGGATGAGTGAGGAAATAAGAAATGGGATTTGTAGTGGAGTAGTGACGGCCTGGCGCTGACTAGGCCTAGTGGCTATGGTGGCTGGACCTCCAGCCAGCTGTTTCTTGTGTACCCTCATTTGGGCATTTAGGATTAAGGTGTTTCTAGAGTGTGTATATAATGTTATGTTGAATAAATAGATATATTTTCCTAACTGGGATTTTTGCCTAACCCTCTGTTAACCAACCCATTGAAGTAACACATACTGGTTTTGCGCTTTCTGTTTTGACTGGGATAGCCCTGGGTGGCCGGTTTATGCTTGAGATGTGTGTAACTTTTACCTTGGCCCTTAGACAAGGCTCAAGCCCCCAGCTATCCTACATTTCTGCGTAACAACAGGTAAGATCCCAAATGGGATGAGCGGAGAAGACGGGACAGACGAAGAATAGTGCTGGAGAGGAGTGCTGTTAGTCATAGAAATAGAGCCAGGGCTTAACCCAGCAGCGAAGGCGATCGTGGGACAGATATTGAGAAGAGAAATTCAGGCTCTTCTACTGGGATTCCGGTGGGGTGAGCGGGAAGGACGGGACAGGCAAAGATTAGCGCTAGAGAGGAGTGTAGAATTGAGCCATGTCTTAACCCTAAAGCTAAGGCGAAAGCGGGTCTGAGAATGGTACCTGTCAGAGAATCCAAGGTTATTTGTAAATAGGGTTAGGAGCAGGATCATACAAGGAGTAGAAAAGGTTGAGTTGGTTTGTGGGTCTGCGAATGTCTTCGTCAAGGAGAGAGGTCCAGTAGTCGTGTCGAGTCTCAAGTTTGTCTATCTGTCTGTCACTGAGCGTCTTCAAGTACAGATTCAGTGCAGGGATGTCTAATTGGGCATGGAGAGACTCTCTTGTGGCGAAGTCTTCCCATCTGGCATCAAGCACCCAATGCAGCGCCTTGTTTTGGACATGCTGCAGTTTAAGTAGGTTCGTTTTAACTGCAAGAGAGAGGGTTAGAGGAGAGTAAGTTATCAGAGGACGTATTAGGGATTTGTAGAGGTGTAGTTTGGTGCGTTGGAAGGCATGTTTCAGCTTGTAGAGGCCCGCAAGGGCCTTACTAGCTATTGCATGTCTTGAGTGAATGTGTCCGTGTAAGCGATGAAGGTAGTCAAGATTAACGCCAAGGACAGTGACAGATTGTGTGATGGGGATGTAAGTGCGGGTGTCAACTGTTCTGAGCTCGACAGGTAATGGAGGATCACGTTTGCTGTAGTTAAAATATGTAATGCTGGATTTAGCTGCATTGGTTTCGATCCTCCATTTTTGTTCCCAGATGTCTATCCTGTCGACCTCATTTTGTGTTTTGTGTGTGAGTGTATCTATATTGGCATGAGTGATAAGTTGTGTAACGTCGTCTGCATAGGCTAGTGTGATGGAGTTTTGGTATACAGGTGTTGGAATGTCGTTAGTGTATAAAATGTAGAGGGTAGGGGAGAGGACAGATCCCTTGGGTGAAGTAGTCAGAGTAACAGCTTTGGAATTTGATTCTCATGGTACTGCCGTCTAGGAAATTGCAGAGGAGTTTACGAGTAGTGAGAGGCAGGTTAAAGTTAGTGCAGAGTTTGTACTTGAGCCCTTCGTGCCAGTGTCAAAAGCTTTTTCAACGTCTTTTGCAACCAGGGCTGTCCTGTTTCTTTGTTTTGTGTTTATGTGGATGTAGTTAAGAATGATGTTAATGGCATCCTGTGTGGATCTCCGTGTTCTGAAGCCAAACTGGCCATTAGAAAGTAGAGAATTGTGTTCCAGGTATCTGCGAAGGCGATGATTGATGTTTTTCAAAGAGTTTTCCTAAAGTTTCGAGGAGGCTGATAGGGCGATAGTTTCTAGGATCAGAGTGGTCTTATTTTGATTTAGGAAGGAGGATAGCAGTAGCAGCTTTGAAGAGGGAAGGGAAGTATCCAGAGGCAAGGGAGGCATTGAGGAGGTTTGTGTAGGCAGTAATGATCGAGTCAGAAAGGTGTTTTAGGATAATATGGTTTAGGCCAGAGGCACCAGGAGCCTTGGGAGGAAGGTATCTGAGGAGAGTTTTAATGTCTGTGTTGGTGAATGGAGTGTCGAGTTCTTGGGAGGAGGTGAGAGAGTCTAGATGTATGTGGCTATCTGGTGTTGTTTCTTGTGTGTTTGCAGTGTTCCAGTGTTCTATGTTCTGAATGTGTTGAATAACATTAGGATGAGGTGGGTGAGGGTGGAAGATATTCTCCCAGATGTGTTTGAAGATGTTGGTAGCAGCCTGCGGGTCTGAGATGTGTGTGTTGTTGTGGGTGATGTGTTTGAATTTGTTGGTGGGAGTTGTTCCTCTGATTTTCTTGATAAAGTTCCAGAAGGCTTTAGTGTTTTAATACGCTGTCTGTCTGCTTGTTGTATGAGTTGTGACCAGTGATTGTTGAGGTCTTGGTCTAGGCTGTGTAGAATGTTGTTTCTAAGGTAAGTGAGATCTAATCGGACTTGATTAAATCTATGTGTGTTGTAGAGGAAGCGGTTGTGGTAGCAGATAATTAGTCTTCTTGTTCTTAGTGACGGTTTGAAGAATAACGAGTGCTGTGAGTTTTCTATGGTATTGCGGTGTTGGCTGCTTGTGTAATGGTGTCCTGGATGAGATCAAGTTGAGTATCGATGTCAGAGATAGGTTTGTTGTTGTAGTCATAGGTGAGGTTAATATTGTCTATGTGTTGTTTGAAAGCATCCCAGTCAGCGTTCTTGTAGGAGAAGAAAGGTGTGGTTGGAATGAGGATAGGGTTGGAGGAGATGTGCAAGATGACTGGGAAGTGATCAGAGCCTGTAACAGTGCCAGGTGAGATGTAGTGTTGAAATAGAGAGCTGGCTTGGTTTGCCAGAATGATGTCTGGTTTGCCTTGGCTCGTGTGGTTGTAGAAGGTGTTGAAGTCTGGGCCAAGATGAATTAGGTGTTTATGGTTTGTGAAGTTGAGTAATTGGTGACCAAGTTGGTTGTTACTGGTGTGATGAAAGGCGGTGAGTTTGGCATTCATGTCAGCTAGTAGGTATCTTGGTGTGTTGGTGTAGTTGAAGACTAAGGAGAGGTCGTGTATGTTGAGAATAGTGTTTGGGCGAGCATAGGTGGTGAAAAAAAATAAAGGGGCCAAGGTGGGTGTGTATTCTGACTGCAAGACAGTGTTGGTGAATAAAAGGGATTGGGAGAAATTTGTGTTTTATGTTGGAATTGACAAGGATGGCAACCCCATCGTGGGGATCATAGGGGGACTGTAGTGCAGTATAACCATAAAGATGGATACATTGAGGGGCTTTGAGGCAGGTACTGTTTAGCAAAACAATATCTGGCCTCTCTGCTTCAAGGAGCTCGGCCAGTAGGTGTCTAATTGTATAGTAAGAGCATACGTTGAACTGAATCACTTTAAACATGATTTAATGGTTTCCTCAAAGTTAATGTCGGGGGAGGAGTTTGGATTAAAGCCCATGATAGTGATGCCATCGGTGGATGTGTGTTTATAGGTGTTATGGACCCGTTTCCTGGAGGGGGAGGAAGAGATGGATCTGTTTTTATGTTCTTTGGTCTGTCTGTCAGAAGTTGGGGACGGTTTAGGTTTGAGTAGATTTTGTCTGGAGGAGGTCGAGTTGGACCTGGATGAAGTTTTGATTGTGGTGGAGGAGCAGGCAAAGGTAGATGCAGAGGAAGTGGAAGCTTTGGTAGGGGATGAGGAAGTGGAAGCTATGGTAAGGGATGAGGAAGTGGAAGCTTTGGTTGGGGATGAGGAACTGGGTAAGGAGATGGGGGGAGGGGTGGTCGTAGCAGCAGCAGTAGGGGTGTTGGTGGGAGGGGTAGAAGTAGTGCACAGGGGTAGGGGAGGAGGAGAGCTGGTGGGTGTTGGAAGTGGGGGTGGGAGAGAGGGAGGAGGTGGAGGTTGTAGAGGGCTTAGAAGAGAAGCAGGAAGGAGGGAAAATTAAAGAGGGAAGATTGTTCGCAGACAAGATTAGGTGAAGGACATGTGAGTAGTCTGATTGGTAAGCTTGAGAGATTACCACCGCAGAGTGTGCAGCAGTGGCGAATTGGCAGTTAGTTTTGTAGTCTAGTGTTGGTGTAGGTGTAGAAGGAGAAGTGCTTGTAGTCTGTGTGTTGGTGTTAGAGATGTGTAGAGTAGGAGAGGTAGACCAAGTGCATGGAGTAGCCCAGGCATTGGGGGAAGGAGAGGAAGGTATGGTAGGGGAGGGAGGTGCAGGGAAGGGGTTGGGGAGGGAGGGAGGTGGGCTGGCTCTGAGGGTGGAGAGAACATCTTTTCTAGAAGGGCAGGAATTTGCAACTGCAGTGTGTGACCCACCGCAGTTAGAACATTTAAGGGGGAGGTTGCAAGTGTTCCAGAAGTGGCCAGTTGCTGAACATCTGGAGCAGATTTGTGTGGAAGTGCATGAGATTTTGTCATGGCCGAATTTGTAGCATTTCAGACAATGTGTGATGGAGTGAAAGTTTGGAGTGAAGAGAGTGTTTGGAGAAATGCGGATGGTCTTGGCAAGGATTCCTTGATTAAAGAGTGTAGAGGCGTCAGAAGGATTTGAACAGCGGATTTTGAGGATGGTAGAGTTCTCAAGTCTGTAAATATCGTCAACAGAGACTTTTTTCTTGGTACTAATGTCTTTAAGTCTTCTTTGTCTGTGTCATAGGTAGTCAGGAGAGAATAGTCTACGTATTTTGCGATCACTGTGTATTTGGCACAGTGCTCAGGAGTCCAAATAATAGTGAAGCCTGCATTGAGAAGTTTTTCTCGGTTGATGTGTACGTTTCATAGGAATGTCTGTCAAGAAGGAGTTTGAATCCTGAGTCCTATTTGACAGTGATTCCTGCAAAGTAAAGGGTTCATTTGTCGAGCCATCCTTACAGATAGTAAGATCCATTTCTTCCTAGCTAACACTTCTGGTCACAGTGTTCGTCTCAGAGCAAATACCAATCTTGTTGACCTTCTTCACTATCCTTACTCTGTTCAGGTAGAGGATGAGTTGTCACCTGACCAGTGGGTCGGTGCTATTTCTACTGGGAAGACCTCATCCACTTTACTGGATCAATTCATTCCACCAGTAGAGGAGAAAGACTAAGCTCCCATTGACTTCCCAGATGAGTTCAAGTGTTTGTTGACTGTTGAGCAAACGTCGTAAAGCCATTGCCTTACCAGGTGAGAAGATGGGTATAACGAACTTATTGTCCCATCGTATCCCACTTGAACCTGGTACTAGACCTATTTATATACCTGCATACAGAATGCCTCATTCCCAAGTTGCTGTCATAGAAGAATTGATCAAATGCTTGATGATGGAGTTATTTCACCTAGCAATTCATCCTGGAATGTGCCCTTGATCCTAGAACCTAAAAATGATGGTACTTGGCACCCAGTGATTGATTTTAGGAAGTTAAATGTGAAGACTATTTCAGATCACTTCCCACTTCCTGTACTTGGTGATCTTTTACGTAACATTGGAGATAACAAAGTCTTTTCGACCCTGGACTTGTTACAAGGACAGCCAAGAGCTAACTGCATTCTCCACTCCTACAGGTCATTATCACTTCCTCCATATGGCCTTTGGATTACGATCCTCCCCTATCATGTTCTCAAGGCTCATGACTAAAATCTTTATAGGTCTCATAGGTAATGCACTTTTGGTGTACTTGGATGATGTAATCATCATGTCTAAAGACGTGGATACACTCTTGAAAAGACTTGATGTAGTACTTGGTAAGCTTGAAGAAGCCAATTTAAATATCAAACTGTCTAAATGTCAATTTTTCAGAACAGAAATAAAGTTCTTGGTCAAGTAGTCACTCCTAGAGGAGTTACGACTGACCAAAGTAAAGTAACTGCAGTACTAAATTTTCCAACTCCCAAAACTGCTGATGCCATAAGATCCTTTGTGGGCTCAGCAGGTTTTTATAGATCTTTCATTGCCAATTTTTCTTCCATAGCTGCTCCTCTAACTGAGTTGCTTAAGAAAGATGCTCCTTTCGTTTGGACCTTCCATCAAGAAAGAGCATTCCAAACTCTAAAAGAAAAGCTAACATCTGCTCCAATTTTGAAATTTCTAGATTTTTCTAAGCCCTTCTACCTGACAACTGATGCTAGTTCTATTGGCATAGGTGCTGTACTAGCTCAGAAGACTGATGGCAAGTACAATGCAGTTGCATTTGCTAGCCGAGTCCTTACGAAGGCTGAACATAATTATACTGTAACTGAGCAAGGAGCTTTAGCAATAGTATGGTCTTTAACGCACTTCTGAGACATTATTTATCAGTACCCTGCTCATGTCTTGAAAGACCATGCTCCACTGATATCTTTATTCCAGAACAAACAACCTACAGGAAGGTTAGCCAGATGGACTTTGATTATCCAAGAGTTCAATCCTACCTTTGAACACTTACTTACCTGGCAAGTCAAATGTAGTTGCAGATACTTTATCATGACATGTTAGTATAGTAACTACAGACCCTCCATTTACTGCTGAGAATGTAAAGAATGCTCAAAGAACAGATCCCATGTGGTCTGGTGCGATTCGATTCCTGCTCCAGGAAGATATTATTCTGACTGTGAAGCCACCAGCACCCATCAGTGACTTTGTCATGAACCAAGAATTACTGTATCGAACAGCCGAGTTGGGTACTCCTAGCAGAAGAGTAGACCAGTTGGTAATTCCACAGTCACTAGTGAATGTAGCCTTACAGTTAGTTCACGATGTACCAGGTGTTGCACACCCTGGTATGGATCGATTAGTAAAACAAGCCAGATTGAAATACTTTTGGCCTCGTATGGCAACTGATATTTCTGAGTATGTTAAGAAATGTAGTGTCTGCATGCAACATAAAGGTAATGTTAATGGTCCTAATCCAATTCAGGTGTATCCAACTACTAGCCAACCGTGGGAAAGAATTGCGCTAGATTTGTTAACTAATTTCCATTGTTCCATCCAAGGCAACAAACATCTGTGTGTTATGGTAGACCATTTCACCAGATATTGTGAGCTAGTTCCTATTGCAGATAAGATTGCCGAGACAGTAGCTAAAATGCTTAAAGAACGCATTATCTGCAGGCATACCACCCCTAAGTCTCTAGTAACAGATAATGGAGGTGAATTCTGTAATGAGATTCTTGAAAATTTGTATACCTTGTACAAGCTCTCTAAATCCACCATTGTTCCTCATCATCCTGCCAGCAATGGGTTAGCAGAACGAACCAATAAGAAAATACTTGATGTCTCGAGAGCCACTATCAATCCCAACAGTGAAACTTGGGATGAAGTTATACCTGATGTTCAGTGTGCCATAAATTCTGATTACAATGTTTCCATAGGTGACACTCCACATTATGCATTGTACGGTGTAGATAAACGTTCGCCTTATGAGTTGCTATATTCTAACCCAGAACCAAATTACAACCCTGATGATTTCATAGCAACTCGTACCAGCTTAGCTCAAGGTGTCTTTTGAAGAATCTATGAAACACTTCATAAATCAGCAGCAGAATTTACAAGAGTCGCAAACACTCAAGCAAAGCTATCCAAAATTGCAATAGGTTCGAGAGTTATGCTGACTAACTTTAACAAAACGTCTGCAATGCCTAAGCTTGATCAAAAGTTTTTGGTCCTTATGAAGTAGTTGAACATATCAATGGCAATAAGTATAAGGCTAGAGAAATTAGTACTGGTCATACACGACAAGTATTGAGAAATCCTCAAGTATCATTTGTAACTAGCAATCCAGATCTGCCTCAAACATGGCATGAGTTAGCCAGTGCAACAGAGTTTGATTCTCCCAGAGATGACACCCATTCTACATATGTCAATCTCACCCTAGCAGAGTTGGGGTAAAATGTAAATAACCTGTATAGATGGATAATTACGGTATCAACTTAGTAATATTCAAGAATTTTTTTTTGTGTTCATGTTCTCTCCGAATTCTGAGATTTAACAGTCTAGATTTGAGTGCACCAAGTCTGCCTTTCTGTTAAACACTTCTTTCTTTGTATATATCCTTCCTCAGAATCCGTAGACCACATGAATTCAGATCGATCAATCGAGTTTTGTTTTTATCACCTCTATTGTGTAATCCCAATGTTGAGTTCATTCTATGAGTTGTGCTATATCATACCTTGTAATGCATTATAGTAAGTTTCATTACAGTAAGTTTCATTACAGTAAGTTTCACTACAGTCAGTTTCATTACAGTAAATTACATTAGCTCCAATTCCAATATTCTCCTTATGTATGTTATAATGTTCAATTGTTGTGTACTTTGCCATTGTATAGAATCAGCCCAAGTTGTAAGCCTGCCATCTCTAGTTTGTATTAGCTGTACATCGGTACGACATATGTTAGCATCGCCGAGCTCTCAGTAGCACCAGTTCCTAGTAACCAGCTGCCAGTAATCAGTTACCAGTAGTATGACTCACTACCAACCATCTGTGTGAATCATTTGTTACTTACTTGCTGCTGACTATAGCATGTTTTTGAACACCGCTCACCCCAGGCATCATTCTTGAGTCAGTATTAAGATAGAGAGTAGAGAGGCAGGGCAGGCCTGTGCTTCCCATATTTTCCGTTATAATTATATGTACTTAACAGCCTATGTGAGTGTTCTTACCCAATCTACGTTTCGAACCCCCATATGACAGATGGACAATTTACTATATATAATGGAAGTACTCATAATACAGTACCTTGATATATATACATGATGGACACTTTTCTAGACATAATGGAAGTACTCACAAAACAGTACCTTGATATATACAGATGATGGACACTTTGCTAGATATAATGGAAGTACTCACAATACAGTACCTTGATATATACACATGATACAGTACTCATAATACATTACCTTGATATGAGGGTAAAGTTTGTAATGTTGTGCATAACTTTCCAAGTATTTTTGTACTTCTGTGTGATGTACGAATGAAGATTCTCCAGATGGAAAAGGATAATTAATAAATTCCATTATCTCCTTGGGTAGGTTTGTCCTGGAAATAAAAATGTTGGAGTATTACCAATTAAGAATTAATTTTGTTATTGTTTAAATGCATACAATATTATATATTATTGTTTAAATGCATACAATATTACATATTATTGTTTAAAGTCATACAATATTACAAATTATTGTTTAAATGCATACAATATTACTTACAGTGGACCCTTGCCTAATGATGGCATCGCATAACGTTAATTCCGCCTAGCGATACATTTTAACGCAAAAATTTTGCCTCGGGTAACGTTAAAAAACTCGCTCAACGCAATTCGTTCAAGACACGTCCATGTGCGGCCTGAGCCCGCCTCACTTGTTCCGTGGGTGCCAGTGTTTACAAGCCAGCCACCATGGTCGCATCCAAGCATACAGTCGAAACATTTCATATTATCACAGCCTTTTTAGTGATTGCACCTGCAAAATAAGTCACCATGGGCCCCAAGAAAGCTTCTAGTGCCAACCCTAGAGGAAAAAGGGTGAGAATTATTATGGATATGAAGAAAGAGATCATTGCTAAATATGAAAGTGGGGTGCGTGTCTCCGAGCTGGCCAGGTTGTAAACAAAACCCCAATCAACCATCGCTACTATTGTGGCCAAGAAAACGGCAATCAAGGAAGCTGTTCTTGCCAAACTTGCAACTTTGTTTTCGAATAAGAGATCGCAAGTACTCGAAGATGTTGAGAGACTGTTATTGGTGTGGATAAACGAAAAACAGATAGCAGGAGATAGCATCTCTCAAGCGATCATATGTGAAAAAGGCTAGGAAGTTGTATGACGATTTAATTAGAAAAATGCCTGCAGCTAGTGGTGATGTGAGTGAATTTAAGGCCAGCTAAGGTTGGTTTGAGAGATTTAAGAATCGTAGTGGCATACATAGTGTGATAAGGCATGGTGAGGCTGCCAGTTCAGACCACAAAGTGGCTGAAAAATATGTGCAGGAATTCAAGGAGTACATAGACAGTGAAGGACTGAAACCTGAACAAGTGTTTACTTGTGACGAAACAGGCCTGTTTTGGAAGAAAATGCCAAGCAGGACCTATATTACTCAGGAGGAAAAGGCACTCCCAGGACATAAGCCTATGAAAGACAAGCTTACTCTGTTGATGTGTGCTAATGCTAGTGGTGATTGCAAAGTGAAGCCTTTATTGGTGTATCACTCTGAAACTCCCAGAGTGTTCAGGAAAAACAATGTCCTCAAGGCTAATTTGTGTGTGCAGTGGAGAGCAAACAGTAAGGCATGTGTCACTAGGGACTTTTTCTATGACTGGTTACACCATGCATTTGCCCCCACTGTGAAAAATTACCTCCTGGAAAATAAATTGGACCTTAAGTGCCTCCTGGTATTAGACAATACTCCTGGTCATCCTTCAGACGTGGCAGAGCGACTTTCTGCGGAAATGAGCTTCATTAAGGTCAACTTTTTGCCTCCTAATACCACTCCTCTCCTGCAGGCCATGGACCAGCAGGTCATTGCAAACTTCAAAAAACTCTACACAAAAGCTATGTTTGAAAGGTGCTTTGTAGTGACCTCAGAAACCCAATTGACTCTAAGAGAGTTTTGGAGAGATCACTTTAGCATCCTCAGTCATGTAAGCATTATAGGTAAGGCTTGGGAGGAAGTGACTAAGAGGACCTTGAACTCTGCTTGGAAGAAACTGTGGCCAGAATGTGTAGACAAAAGGGATTGTGAAGAATTTGAGGCTAACCCTGAGAAGCTTATGCCAGTTGTGGAATCATTTGTGGCATTGGGGAAGTCCTTGGGGTTGGAGGTTAGTGGGGAGGATGTGGAAGAGCTGGCGGAGGAGGACAATGATGAACTAACCACTGATGAGCTGCTAGATCATCTTCAACAGCAAGAGACCAGACCTGAGGAAACTGCTCTGGAGGAGGGGATAAAGAAATTGAGGAAGTTGCCTACTTTAAAGATTAAGGAAATGTGTGCAATGTGGCTTAAAGTGCAAACCTTTTTTGATGAAAATCACCCTCACACAGCTATTGCAAGCCGTGCTGGTGACTATTACACTGACAATGTGAAACACTTTAGGAATGTCATAAAGGAACGGGAGGTACAGGCCTCTATGGACAGATATGTTGTGCAACAGAGGTCCAGTGACTCTCAAGCTGGTCCTAGTGGCATTAAAAGAAGAAGGGAAGTAACCCCGGAAAAGGACTTGCCACCTCAAGTCCTAATGGAAGGGGATTCCCCTTCTAAACATTAACACCATCCACACTCTCCCCTCCTCCCATCCCATCAGTCATCACCAGATCTTCAATAAAGGTAAGTGACATGTAACTGTGCATGTCTTCTTCAGTTTGTGTGTATTAAAATTAATATTTCATGTGGTAATTTTTCCTTTTTCATAATTTAGGGTGTCAGGAATGGATTAATTTGATTTCCATTATTTCTTATGGGGAAAATTAATTCGGCTAACGATAATTTCGCCTAACGTTGAGCTCTCAGGAACGGATTAATATCGTTAAGCGAGGGTCCACTGTATTCTGCAAAGAGCAGTTCTCTATATATGTTGTGCTGAATAGGTAAAACTTGCGAATTTGGCTTAAATAACAATGCTCTTCTTGCCAAATAAGGCAAGTAAAAATTTGTATATGCAATATTTTGGCAAAAAATCATTCTGAACCTAAAAAAAAGAATACATTTCAGGTGTTTCTTTTTTATTTAATTAATGTAAACTTATCTAAAATATACTTAGTCGGATTATGCTCAATTAAATAGCATTTGTTATAATAAGGTTAAAATAAATAAATAATAAATAAAATATTTATTTCTTTGTTAAGGTTACAATGTGTGTTTACATACCAAAGTATGATTGGAGCAAAGAAAGCTACTGTCATGCCGAGGCATTTTGTGCATTTTCTAAGATTCTTTTGATACAAAGTTATTAATTTTTTCTTGGACATAAATGGAAAAAATATATCTTTAAACATACAAGAGAAAATTTTAGAGAGGACTTAATTTTAAATGAGTTCTTGCTAATTGACCAATTTTACATTTTTGGTACAATTCCAGAGGTGGTGCCTCCCTCTCTCTCTCTCTCTCTATATATATATATATATATATATATATACCTGGAGTTTACCTGGAGAGAGTTTCGGGGGTCAACGCCCCCGCGGCCCGGTCTGTGACCAGGCCTCCTGGTGGATCAGCGCCTGATCAACCAGGCTGTTGCTGCTGGCTGCACGCAAACCAACGTACGAGCCACAGCCCGGCTGATCAGGAACTGACTTTAGGTGCTTGTCCAGTGCCAGCTTGAAGACTGCCAGGGGTCTGTTGGTAATCCCCCTTATGTGTGCTGGGAGGCAGTTGAACAGTCTCGGGCCCCTGACACTTATTGTATGGTCTCTTAACGTGCTAGTGACACCCCTGCTTTTCATTGGGGGGATGGTGCATCGTCTGCCAAGTCTTTTGCTTTCATAGTGAGTGATTTTCGTGTGCAAGTTCGGTACTAGTCCCTCTAGGATTTTCCTATATATATATATTTATTTATTATTATTATTATCACACTGGCCGATTTCCACCATGGCAGGGTGGCCCGAAAAAGAAAAACTCTCACCATCATTCACTCCATCACTGTCTTGCCAGAAGGGTGCTTTACACTACAGTTTTTAAACTGCAACATTAACACCCCTCCTTCAGAGTGCAGGCACTGTACTTCCCATCTCCAGGACTCAAGTCCGGCCTGCCGGTTTCCCTGAACCCCTTCATAAATGTTACTTTGCTCACACTCCAACAGCACGTCAAGTATTAAAAACCATTTGTCTCCATTCACTCCTATCAAACACGCTCACGCATGCCTGTTGGAAGTCCAAGCCCCTCGCACACAAAACCTCCTTTACCCCCTCTCTCCAACCTTTCCTAGGCCGACCCCTACCCCACCTTCCTTCCACTACAGACTGATACACTCTTGAAGTCATTCTGTTTCGCTCCATTCTCTCTACATGTCTGAACCACCTCAACAACCCTTCCTCAGCCCTCTGGACAACAGTTTTGGTAATCCCGCACCTCCTCCTAACTTCCAAACTACGAATTCTCTGCATTATATTCACACCACACATTGCCCTCAGACATGACATCTCCACTGCCTCCAGCCTTCTCCTCGCTGCAACATTCATCACCCACGCTTCACACCCATATAAGAGTGTTGGTAAAACTATACTCTCATACATTCCCCTCTTTGCCTCCAAGGACAAAGTTCTTTGTCTCCACAGACTCCTAAGTGCACCACTCACTCTTTTCCCCTCATCAATTCTATGATTCACCTCATCTTTCATAGACCCATCCGCTGACACGTCCACTCCCAAATATCTGAATACATTTACCTCCTCCATACTCTCTCCCTCCAATCTGATATTCAATCTTTCATCATCTAATCTTTTTGTTATCCTCATAACCTTACTCTTCCCTGTATTCACCTTTAATTTTCTTCTTTTGCACACCCTACCAAATTCATCCACCAATCTCTGCAACTTCTCTTCAGAATCTCCCAAGAGCACAGTGTCATCAGCAAAGAGCAGCTGTGACAACTCCCACTTTGTGTGTGATTCTTTATCATTTAACTCCTCGCCTCTTGCCAAGACCCTCGCATTTACTTCTCTTACAACCCCATCTATAAATATATTAAACAACCACGGTGACATCACACATCCTTGTCTAAGGCCTACTTTTACTGGGAAATAATTTCCCTCTTTCCTACATACTCTAACTTGAGCCTCACTATTCTCGTAAAAACTCTTCACTGCTTTCAGTAACCTACCTCCTACACCATACACTTGCAACATCTGCCACATTGCCCCCCTATCCACCCTGTCATATGCCTTTTCCAAATTCATAAATGCCACAAAGACCTCTTTAGCCTTATCTAAATACTGTTCACTTATATGTTTCACTGTAAACACCTGGTCCACACACCCCCTACCTTTCCTAAAGCCTCCTTGTTCATCTGCTATCCTATTCTCCGTCTTACTCTTAATTCTTTCAATAATAACTCTACCATACACTTTACCAGGTATACTCAGCAGACTTATCCCCCTATAATTTTTGCACTCTCTTTTATCCCCTTTGCCTTTATACAAAGGAACTATGCATGCTCTCTGCCAATCCCTAGGTACCTTACCCTCTTCCATACATTTATTAAATAATTGCACCAACCACTCCAAAACTATATCACCACCTGCTTTTAACATTTCTATCTTTATCCCATCAATCCCGGCTGCCTTACCCCCTTTCATTTTACCTACTGCCTCACGAACTTTCCCCACACTCACAACTGGCTCTTCCTCACTCCTACAAGATGTTATTCCTCCTTGTCCTATACACGAAATCACAGCTTCCCTATCTTCATCAACATTTAAAATTCCTCAAAATATTCCCTCCATCTTCCCAATACCTCTAACTCTCCATTTAATAACTCTCCTCTCCTATTTTTAACTGGCAAATCCATTTGTTCTCTAGGCTTTCTTAACTTGTTAATCTCACTCCAAAACTTTTTCTTATTTTCAACAAAATTTGTTGATAACATCTCACCCACTCTCTCATTTGCTCTCTTTTTACATTGCTTCACCACTCTCTTAACCTCTCTCTTTTTCTCCATATACTCTTCCCTCCTTGCATCACTTCTACTTTGTAAAAACTTCTCATATGCCAACTTTTTCTCCCTTACTACTCTCTTTACATCATCATTCAACCAATCGCTCCGCTTCCCTCCCGCACCCACTTTCCTGTAACCACAAACTTCTGCTGAACACTCTAACACTACATTTTTAAACCTACCCCATACCTCTTCGACCCCATTGCCTATGCTCTCATTAGCCCATCTATCCTCCAATAGCTGTTTATATCTTACCCTAACTGCCTCCTCTTTTAGTTTATAAACCTTCACCTCTCTCTTCCCTGATGCTTCTATTCTCCTTGTATCCCATCTACCTTTTACTCTCAGTGTAGCTACAACTAGAAAGTGATCTGATATATCTGTGGCCCCTCTATAAACATGTACATCCTGAAGTCTACTCAACAGTCTTTTATCTACCAATACATAATCCAACAAACTACTGTCATTTCGCCCTACATCATATCTGGTATACTTATTTATCCTCTTTTTCTTAAAATATGTATTACCTATAACTAAACCCCTTTCTATACAAAGTTCAATCAAAGGGTTCCCATTATCATTTACACCTGGCACCCCAAACTTACCTACCACACCCTCTCTAAAAGTTTCTCCTACTTTAGCATTCATGTCCCCTACCACAATTACTCTCTCATATGGTTCAAAGGCTCCTATACATTCACTTAACATCTCCCAAAATCTCTCTCTCTCCTCTGCATTCCTCTCTTCTCCAGGTGCATACACGCTTATTATAACCCTCTTCTCGTATCCAACCTTTACTTTAATCCACATAATTCTTGAATTTACACATTCATATTCTCTTTTCTCCTTCCATAACTGATCATTCAACATTACTGCTACCCCTTCCTTTGCTCTAACTCTCTCAGATACTCCAGATTTAATCCCATTTATTTCCCCCCACTGAAACTCCCCTACCCTCTTCAGCTTTGTTGTGCTTAGGGCCAGGACATCCAACTTCTTTTCATTCATAACATCAGCAATCATCTGTTTCTTGTCATCCGCACTACATCCACGCACATTTAAGCATCCCAGTTTTATAAAGTTTTTCTTCTTCTCTTTTTTAGTAAATGTCTACAGGAGAAGGGGTTACTAGCCCATTGCTCCCGGCATTTTAGTCGCCTCATACGACATGCATGGCTTATGGAGGAAAGATTCTTTTCCACTTCCCCATGGACAATAGAAGAAATAAAGAAGAACAAGAGCTATTTAGAAAAAGGAGAAAAACCTAGATGTATGTATATATATATGCATGTGCGTGTCTGTGAAGTGTGACCAAAGTGTAAGTAGGAGTAGCAAGATATCCCTGTTATCTATATATATGTATATATATATGTATATATATATATATATATATATATATATATATATATATTATATATATATATATATGTATATATATATAATTTTTTTTTTTTTTTTTTTTTTTCAACAAGTCGGTCGTCTCCCACCGAGGCAGGGTGACCCAAAAAAGAAAGAAAATCCCCAAAAAGAAAATACTTTCATCATCATTCAACACTTTCACCACACGCACACATTATCACTGCTTTTGCAGAGGTGCTCAGAATACAACAGTTTAGAAGCATATACATATAAAGATACACAACATATCCCTCCAAACTGCCAATATCCATGGGGAAGTGGAATAAGAATCTTTCCTCCGTAAGCCATGCGTGTTGTAAAAGTCAACTAAAATGCCGGGAACAATGGGCTAGTAACCCCTTTTCCTGTAAAGATTAGTAAAAAGAATAAGAAGAAGAAATATATATAAATATATATATATATACAGTAGACCGTTGTTTAACATGGTATCTACGTTCCTCAAAACACCGTGTTTGGTAAAACCGTGTTAGATGAACTGAAGAACTAATGGGAAAAATAGGGTTACGTTCCCGAGAGCCTCAAAAGTCAAACAACTTTTTTTTAGGCCTCCACATCTTACAAAAATAAAAGTGAATATGTAATTGCAGTTCATTATTGTGCTGTATTATGTTGTGTTTACTGCTTAAGACTACAAAAGTAACAGAAATAATAGTATTTCTTATTTTAAATTGTGGGTGCTAGTGTTTGTGGATGATTGTGAAGAGAGTGGAGAGTTATGTTGTGGCCCTACTGGTCTGAGGTGGATGGTAGAGGTTCTGGTACTGAAGTTGATGGTTGTACTGGAGTGTCTAACTTTGTCATTCAGTCAATCAAGTCATTCAGTAAGTCAGTCAAGTGATTCAGTAAGTCAGTCAAGTGATTCAGTAAGTCAGTCAAGTGATTCAGTAAGTCAGTCAAGTGATTCAGTAAGTCAGTCAAGTGATACAGTAAGTCAGTCAAGTGATTCAGTAAGTCAGTCAAGTCATTCAGTAATTCAGTCAAGTGATTCAGTAAGTCAGTCAAGTGATTCAGTAAGTCAGTCAAGTGATTCAGTAAGTCAGTCAAGTAATTCAGTAAGTCAGTCAAGTCGTTCAGTAATTCAGTCAAGTGATTCAGTAAGTCAGTCAAGTCATTCAGTAAGTCAAGACATTCAGTAAGTCAATCAAGTCATTCAGTAAATCAGTCAAGTCATACAGTAAGCCAGTCAATTCATTCAGTAAGTCCTTCAGTATGTCAGTCAAGTTTTCCAGAAAGTCAGTCAAATCATTCAGTAAGTCAGTTAGATCATTCAGTAAGTCAGTCAAGTCATTCAGTAAGCCAGTCAAGTCATTCAATTAGTCAACCAAATCACTCAGTAAGTCAGTCAGGTCATTCAGTTAGTCAGTCAAATCATTCAGTAAATCAGTCAAATCATATATATATATATATACATATATATATATATATACATATATATCTATACATCTATATATATATATATATATATATATGTATATATATATATATATATGTGTGTATATATATATATGTATATGTATATATATATATATATATATATATATATATACATATATATATATATACATATACATATATATATATATATATATATATATATATATACATATATATATATATATATATACATATATATATATATATATATATATATATATATATATATATATATATATATATATATATATATATATATATATATATATATAAATATATAGATACATATATATATATATACATATATATATATATATATATATATATATATATATATATATATATATATATACATATATACATAGATATTTATATATAAATATATAGATACATATATATATATATACATATATATATATATATATATATATATATATATATATATATATATATATATATATATATATATATATATATATATATATATATATATATATATACAGTGGACCCTCGACTAACGCTATTAATCCATTCCTGAAAGCTCATCGTTAGCCAGAATAATCGTTAGTCAAGTTAATTTTCCCCGTAAGAAATAATGGAAATCAAATTAATCCGTGCAAGACACCCAAAAGTATTGAAAAAAAAATTTAACACATGAAATATTAATTTTAATACACACAAACTGAAGAAGACATGCACAGTTACATGACGCTTACCTTTATTGAAGATGTGGTGATGATTGATGGGATGGGAAGAGGGGAGTATGTTGATGGTCTTAGTGTTTAGAAGGGGAATCCCCTTCCATTAGGACTTGAGGTGGCAAGTCCTTTTTCGGGGTTACTTCCCTTCTTCTTTTAATGCCACTAGGACCAGCTTGAGAGTCACTGGACCTCTGTCGCACAACATATCTGCCCATAGAGGCCTGTACCTCCCGTTCCTTTATAACATTCCTAAAGTGTTTCACAACATTCTCAGTGTCACCATTAAACACTTGTTCAGGTTTCAGTCCTTCACTGTCTATGTACTCCTTGAATTCCTGCACATATTTTTCAGTTGCTTTTTGGTCCAAACTGGCTGCCTCACCATGCCTTATCACACTATGTATGCCACTACGATTCTTAAATCTCTCAAACCAACCTTTGCTGGCCATACATTCACTCACATCACCACTAGTTGCTGGCATTTTTCTAATTAAATCGTCATGCAACTTCCTAGCGTTTTCACATATGATCGCTTGAGAGATGCTATCTCCTGCTATCTGTTTTTCGTTTATCCATACCAATAACAGTCTCTCAACATCTTCTATTACTTGCGATCTCAGTTTCGAGAACATAGTTGCACCTTTGGCAAGAACAGCTTCCTTGATTGCCGTTTTCTTGGCCACAATAGTAGCGATGGTTGATTGGGGTTTTGTGTACAGCCTGGCCAGCTCGATGACATGCACTCCACTTTCATACTTAGCAATGATCTCTTTCTTCATATCCATAGTAATTCTCACCCTTTTTGCTGTAGGGTTGGCACTAGAAGCTTTCTTGGGGCCTATGGTGACTTATTTTGCAGGTGCAATCACTAAAAAGGCTGTGATAATATGAAATGTTCCGATTGTATGCTTGGAAGCGACCGCGGTGGCTGGCTGGCTTGTAAACACTGGCCAGAAGTGGACGCGTCTCAGACGGAACGAATAGTGCTGGTCGAGTTTTTTAGCGCTAATCGAGGCAAAATTTTTGCGATAAAATGTATCGCTAGTCAGGTTTATCGTTAATCGATGCCATCGCTGGTCGAGGGTCCACTGAATATATATATATATATATATATATATATATATATATATATATATATATATATATATATATATATATATATATATATATATATATATATATATATATATATATATATATATAACATTCAAACCAATTTTCAGGAAACTTCGCTCAGTTTTAGGCGTCTCTCGCCGACAGAAGAGAAAATGAAGAAATTTCATTCTTGTTCCTCTGTCGCATAACATAGCTCTAATTTTCACTGGAAGCAGAATGACTGAATCAATAACCAGTTTTTAGCATTTGTGTAAGTGCAAAACGAGCAAGCGATTTTATGTGCATTGAAGAGGACGCATCACTCTATTTAAATATAGCAACGTGTTTGTCACAAATTCTTGGATGAGAAATCGTCGGTTTTGATCGACCTTCTCCAACCACTGGACTATGTATTCAACTGAAAAATTACTGAAAATTATTGTTTTCCCCAGCTGATTTCTCCCACTAAAAGCTGATAAAAAGTTAACGTAAATTCTTAATCGTATTCTTCCATTTTTTCTCGTTCGAATTCACTAAAGAAAATACTGTGTCGCAACAGAAATTCTCACGCAATTCACTTCTCAAGTTGAACAAACATCAAAAGTTGGCCAAACATCCCCTCAAATATCATTGTTTTCTGGGTGGTTCCCATGGAATTTCAGCAAAACAAACGGTTAATAACATCATTTATTTCATGAGACTATCAGATTCAAGAGGAATTAGGTCTCTAACTTATATAGGAAAAAAATTATTAGCTTCTCCAAAGCATCTGGTCAGGCTGGGTTACTCATTTGTCACACCAACTGCCAGTAAGACGTCGCTCAGCTCACTGCGCTCACTCGCTCGAAATAATGCTTCCTCGTGCCTACTTGAACGATGAAGGTGCGACTTCAATCTGTTCCTCTAAAATTCAGCCATCACCCTCCTTCATTAGTCTCTTCTTGGTCAGACAGAGAAGCGGCGACAGTGATCCGCCAAGAGGCGAAGAAGATACTGTTTCTGCTCCTCATCCTTGGTCAGCGACGTGTTGAAGGTCTGAACGAGGAAACAACTCTTTCTGTTGCGTCGTTCATGACCTTCAAAGAGCCTGCAGACTTCTTCATTTCCAGTAACGTCGTGTTAGTCTCCCACATTTCGGGGTCTTCATTCAAGAAGGAAGATTTTTCCTTCACTTCCTCTGCTCAGCAATGGCACTAAACTTTTCAGTGTCCTCTTAGTCACGAACTCCTCCAGTCCAACTCCGACACCTTGCAAGCAACAGGGGCACCCTAGTCCACTTTCTCGTCGAAGAACGCCAATCCAACCAGGTGCTCTGCCGGATACCAGAGATGGCGTGCAAAGGTGATGCCAGCAGCATTCATGATCTCTTTGTCCAGATATGCTCGAAGGGTTTGGAGGAAGTCCAAATCATTGCGAGGGGCTTGCACGCCACGCAGACCCTCATTACAGACCTGGATATAGATCAAGGCGACGAAAAGTGAGAGTAATCCGACGGCACGTGATTACTTGGCAGTGAGATTGAACTGGTTCTGGAAGAGGAAGAACTTCAGGATGTACAATTCTTTTCCCATCCACCGCGCATGATGCGTCGGGCCTGGGGACTGAAACTTGGCCTGAAGAGGCTCAGGCTGAGGAACTTGGCAAAGTCTGCTCGCACTTGCTGCTCCTTCATAGCCTGCTTGATGTAGGAAACCATGTCGATGCTTGATATAGGGCCACTCCATCTGAAACCTCTTGAAGAGTCCAGTTTCTGGTCCTCCCATCGGCCCGAAGACTACCTTAAAAACACAGGAGAGGAAAATTTCCAAGACATGATGATGGCAATCTGTCCACACGGGTTTCCTCCCAAGCCCTTCTTTGATCAGCGTACAGACTCTGCAGTGGAGACCCGTGTTCGAGGCGGTCATATCGAAGACCAGGCCTTGAATATGAGGACGGGTGACCAACCATCAAGAGCAACCATGCATGCCTCCGCCTGTGCCTCCCCCATTCCCCTTTCTGCATTCGGCACAGCAAACAACTTCTCGAAACCGCCCTAACCAGCTACACAGTCCACCCTTCCCCTAACCACAGTGTAGTCTGGGAGAAGCTTGGCATCCCAGTGGACCTCTGGGGGTGAAGACTTCTCGGTCTTGAGTATCTGCTCAAAGACGTGCTTGCCGCCTTGACCGCCGGACTGAGCTTCTGGAGAGGGTCAGACTCGAGATCTCATGGCCAAGAGCCCCTGCCACGGCTCCTGCCATGAACACGGCTCCACGGTCCAGGATGTTGACTCGATCGAGGGCTGACGCAACAGCAGGAAAGGCAAAGATGTTCTTCAGTCGCTCAGGAAGTGCTGTAAGTGCTGTCGAGCAACTGGGAGTAGAAGCAAAGTCTTCGTCGCCCTCGGACTCAAGGCTGGAAGAGGACATGGAAGGCAGCTGAGGTGCTGCCATCAAGGATGAGGCTGCCTCGGCCTCTGCCTTCGCCCTTCTTGCCTTCTCTTGTTTTTCCCAGAATCGCTTCCGACTCTCCCTTCCTGCTGTCACGAGATCAGGGCCAGACATGCTGTAGGAGATGATATCCTCACTTTGCATTTGGTAAAGCACACAATCCTCTTCAACGGTCATCTGCACCAGGGCATCACTGGCTCCAGTGTCAAAGAGGTCGCTGAGGGAGTCCTGGAAAATGCTTGTTTGTGTATCACCTCACTTTCGACTATTCTTGAGGTTCTGGCATTCCTGCATTAACTTCTCCAACGTCCGCACACAGGAATCTAACCACTGGGTAAGGATCCTTGCCCTCGTTTAGAAGGCACAGCAGGCTTCGCAGGACTTGTTTAAGTTTTCTGGGAAAGGTAGGTTCTGCTGCAGGTGAAAGAATTGTGACAAATGAAGTACATCACCTCGCATCAGAAGCCAAGTAGTTGACAAAAACTCGAGGGGACACCCTACAAACTATCATTCCGATACACTTTGTGTACTCGGTGGTGAGGATGCCATCTGCGATAAAGAGTAACCAAAGATGAAGTTCTGCGCAACTTTTAAATATGCATGAAATGGCCTAAATTTTAGCACATAATACAGGCTCATGTAGGGGAATAAAAATTACATTGTGGAGCACACTTCTTTTGAAGTTATAAAATTAACATGTATTTTTGGACCGATCTAATATATAATATATATATATATATATATATATATGTATATATATATATATATATATATATATATGTATATATATATATATATATGTATATATATATATATCTATATATATATGTATACAAAAAAACCACTCTGAAAGAATAGAGAAATTCCAAGCACTTTCGTGACTACTCACATTATCAAGGAACTATGAAAGTAAAGCATCCAAGGAAGCTATATAAGGGGTCGGCCAGCACCTCACTATCAGATCCCACAACGGTTAAACACGTGAAGCGCTTTTTATGAAACAAGATTCAATTATATTCCTGTCGACCATGGACTTGCTTGATACTACTTTCTCAACTTTTTGAAAATCAATTGGATGGTTAAAATCTCTTACATGAATAAATAGAGCATTGGAATCTTGTCCAGTTCTAATGCTATATTTATGTTGTTTTAATCTTAGTTCGAGATTTTTACCAGTTTGACCGTAATAAACTTTATCGCAAATTTTACAAGGAATCTTATAGACACATCCATCAGCATTTTGGGGGGAATTCTTTATCAAAAGTTTTTTTACTGTATCGAGATTTTTGAATACAACTTTAATATTAAAAGTCTTAAGAAGAGAAGGCATATCAACCAAGTTTTCATGGTAAGGGAGAACCAACATATTTTTATTTGAATAAGGCTGGTTGTCCCTTTTTGGATTGTAAAAAGTATTTCTGGCAACTTTAAAAGATTTATCAATTACATTTCTTGGGTATTTTAAATCATTACCTATTTCATAAATTTTGGATATTTCCTCATCTATGAACTCAGGACTACAAATTCGTAAAGCTCTCAGAAACATTGATGAGAAAACAGACAGTTTGACTCTATCTTGATGCGAGGAATAATAGTGGACATAGGAACAGTTATTAGTAGGTTTTCTGTAAATTTTAAATTTGAATTCATTATTACCCTTAATAATTAAAACATCTAGAAAAGGCAATGAGTTATTTTCTTCAAACTCAACAGTAAAGTTTATTGAATGGGCTAAGCTATTTAATTTTCCAAGGAAATGGTGTATATCTACATTTTTGGGCATAAGACACAAAATATCATCAACATATCTGAACCATTTAGCTCTATTAGGGAGGATTGTGTTAAGTAACCTTGTTTCAAAAAATTCCGTGTATAGGTTACTAAGAACAGGTGAAAGAGGATTTCCCATTGCCATACCAAACTTCTGAGTGTAAAATTTATCATTAAATACAAATTTTGCATCAACAATGCAAAGTTTAATAAGTTTAATGATAGTAGGAACTGGCAATGGTAAATCATAGTTAACGAGTTCTTCAGATAAGAAACTTAATAAATCATCAACAGGAACTTTCGTAAACAAGGAAGTAACATCAAAACTAACCATGTTAAAATCATTTAGGTCAGTCAAGGAGCTTAATTTATCAACCAAGTCTATGTTGTTTTTAACATTAAAGTTAGAAATTTTGCCAACAATAGGGCTCAAAATATCAACAAGCCATTTGGATAATTTATATGAAACTGACCCTATGGAGCTAATAATTGGTCTGACTGGATTCCCTGGTTTGTGTGTTTTTATTAGTCCATACATGTAAGGCAAAGATGGATTAGTGGAAGTAAATTGTTTGACTAATTCATCTTTGCCTTTCAGTAGAAGTTTTATTGTTTTATTGAAATTGCTGTTAACGGTTTCTAGGGGATTTTTCCTAAGTTTAGAATAGGTTTCAGTATCATCTAAGAGATTATTCATTTTTTCTTGGTAATCATTTTCTTTCATAATTACTATTGCATTTATTTTGTCTGCTTTAGTAAGGCGCAAATTTTTATTGTTATTAAGTGTATCATAAGACTTAAAGAATCTTTGAGGGCAATTGGGAATGTTTGGTTTTAACATAGAGCTATATACCATTCCTTTACTAATATTAATTTCATCAGAGGATAAATCAGAAAATTTTTCAAAGTTACAAAAGGCTTTTGCAATTTCAACATTATTAAGTTTTTTTGAAGTTGCAAAACTTAGGCCAAAACCTAGAGCAGCAGTTGTATGTTTGTCTAAAATTTCATCTGATAAGTTAATTACAAAATTGTTATTAGCATGCTTTGTCCAATCACTATTTTCAATTAAAATGTCTAATTTTCTTTGTAGTTTGCTCTTGAGTTCATTACAAATTCTTCTGAGTTTATTATAGCAATGATCCAACATACTGTGTTTCCATTCTGATGGAATGGCCTGATTAAAAGAGTATTTTTTGTTTCTCAATATTTTGAATGCTTCCTTCTCCTGTATTTTAGTTATTTCAATATGTTTCTGAAGAATAATTCTCATAAAATCATCAAAAGGACGATCTCTCATGTCAAGGAGTCTATTGGGTAAAAGAGACTTGGGCAGAACTTGTTCATTTAAACAATTTTTTAAGAAATTAAGTCGAATTTTTAACTTGTGGGACTTGATCAGTGCAGAAGAAAACTGTGAAACAAAAGACATATGATTAGGAAAGTTTATCGAGAACATTCTGAAGAGTCGTGTGGTATCCATTAATGCAATAAGATCACAGTAAACAGGTGATTTCAGAATATGCAAAACAACCACTCTGAAAGAATAGAGAAATTCCAAGCGCTTTCGTGACTACTCACATTATCAAGGAACTATGAAAGTAAAGCATCCAAGGAAGCTATATAAGGGGTCTGGTCGGCACCTCACTATCAGATCCCACAACGGTTTAAACACGTGACGCGCGGCGAGCCAACTTGGAAAGGTCCTTGGCACAACTCACCCCACAAACTATTCTACCCAAGAAATAAGAAATTTTAAAGATTATTTGTCCAGTGTATTATTAAATTCTTCCCAAATTCTATTAATTATAAATGGATCTAATTTATATAAACCAAAGGAAATATTCATATTATTGTCAAAACTGCTTTTTATGAAACAAGATTAAATTATATTCCTGTCGACCATGGACTTGCTTGATACTACTTTCTCAACTTTTTGAAAATCAATTGGATGGTTAAAATCTCTTACATGAATAAATAGAGCATTGGAATCTTGTCCAGTTCTAATGCTATATTTATGTTGTTTTAATCTTAGTTCGAGATTTTTACCAGTTTGACCGTAATAAACTTTATCGCAAATTTTACAAGGAATCTTATAGACACATCCATCAGCATTTTGGGGGGAATTCTTTATCAAAAGTTTTTTTACTGTATCGAGATTTTTGAATACAACTTTAATATTAAAAGTCTTAAGAAGAGAAGGCATATCATAAAATACCCAAGAAATGTAATTGATAAATCTTTTAAAGTTGCCAGAAATACTTTTTACAATCCAAAAAGGGACAACCAGCCTTATTCAAATAAAAATATGTTGGTTCTCCCTTACCATGAAAACTTGGTTGATATGCCTTCTCTTCTTAAGACTTTTAATATTAAAGTTGTATTCAAAAATCTCGATACAGTAAAAAAACTTTTGATAAAGAATTCCCCCCAAAATGCTGATGGATGTGTCTATAAGATTCCTTGTAAAATTTGCGATAAAGTTTATTACGGTCAAACTGGTAAAAATCTCGAACTAAGATTAAAACAACATAAATATAGCATTAGAACTGGACAAGATTCCAATGCTCTATTTATTCATGTAAGAGATTTTAACCATCCAATTGATTTTCAAAAAAGTTGAGAAAGTAGTATCAAGCAAGTCCATGGTCGACAGGAATATAATTGAATCTTGTTTCATAAAAAGCAGTTTTGACAATAATATGAATATTTCCTTTGGTTTATATAAATTAGATCCATTTATAATTAATAGAATTTGGGAAGAATTTAATAATACACTGGACAAATAATCTTTAAAATTTCTTATTTCTTGGGTAGAATAGTTTGTGGGGTGAGTTGTGCCAAGGACCTTTCCAAGTTGGCTCGCCGCGCGTCACGTGTTTAAACCGTTGTGGGATCTGATAGTGAGGTGCCGACCAGACCCCTTATATAGCTTCCTTGGATGCTTTACTTTCATAGTTCCTTGATAATGTGAATAGTCACGAAAGCGCTTGGAATTTCTCTATTCTTTCAGAGTGGTTGTTTTGCATATATATATATATATATATATATATATATATATATATATATATATATATATATATATATATATATATATATATATATATATATATATATATATGTAAAACTGGTCAATTAGCCAGAACTCATTTAAAATTAAGTCCTTTCTAAAATTTTCTCTTGTACGTTTAAAGTATATTTTTTTCATTAATGTAAATGTAAAAAAATTTAATTTTGCACAAAAGAATCTCTTATAACCTTAAAAAGAGCAATTATTTTAGCCTCCTTTATTTTAGATTTGTTTACTAAAATTTTGTATTTTTTTTCTCAGAATTTTTGATTACGTTTATGGCAAGATATATTTTTTCTGCATTACGATATATATATATATATATATATACCTCTAGAACTGTTATAGGGACCCTCATCCTCAGAGAAAAGAATGAACTTGCTTCAGAGAAAAGTCAAGGTTCTCCTTGAAGCTGTTTGAAAATTTTCTCCTACCACCCCGAATATTTTATATATATTTTATTTAAAGACAAAATTCATTGACAAAACATTCACAAAAATACGATAGAAAGTAAAACAACATAGGTAACTCAGAGCTACATCTCGAATACTTCGTCCAGCTCCCCAGCGGTGGGCCGCGTGCCCAGAATGCTGCAGGCATTTCCTCTCTGGATCGCAACACTGAGTCTCTGAAAGAGGAAGCTGGTCGCCCTGTGGTCCTTGGGTTCTATGATGAGCTTTTCACCCAGCTCTATTAGGAACTTTAGAGCACACTTGCCCCATGCTCCAAGGGTCTCCGACCCTATTGGGATGAAGTTATAGCAAGGGAAAAGGTCTTCATATTTTCGGATCTTCTGGGTCTCCCTGTGGCTGGCAGCTCCACCCCCTTCCACTACAGAGTATGGCAAGTAGGTGTCTGCCAATGTGGCGGCACACGTGTAGTCCCAGGCAATCTGCTTTCCATCCTTCCAAGGTAGGATAGTGGCTCCGTCAGGACGCTTTTGACTTCCGTCAGACCTCTGCACTTGGGATTCCCGTTGAACTGGGCAAAGGGCTGTGGCGAGGCTTCTCTTTATGATGTCATTGACCTCCTCATGCCTGGCATACTTCCCTTCTTCTGTGTGACACACGAGACCATGAAGTCCGAATTGATCAGCTGTCGCCCTGCCGCAAATACACCTATGTTCGGTGAGGATGAGGGCGGCTAGGCGAAGAGCAACACTAATCCGAATGGCCTGTGGGTCTAGTCGAGTGCCCAAGGAGGAATTGGGAACAGCTAACAGGAAATCTCCTGAGTGTGGTGCCTTCACTGCCAGGAGACGAGCTTTGTCCTTTCCTGAGGCGTTGGAGAGCATTGTGTTGGCGACTTTTTCCATGATCGGTTTGTCCCAGTGGGACTGTTTGTGTTCTTTGGGAGGAGCTGGTCTACTGGAGGAAACTGTAAGGGTGTCTCACCGAATCGCTGCTTCAGTAAACCTGGGGTCTTGAGCTCCTACCACGTCTCTCAAGCGTTCGGGAACAATCTTCTTGACTAATGCACTGGAAGCCAAACACGAAGACAGAACAGCAGGTAAAGCAACATGCGTTGCTTTGCGCATCCCTATACCTCCCAGTCGCTCTGGGAGGGTTGCCTGATCCCATTGCTGATTCTCTAGTGACAGGTTCAGTGCCTTCTTAAGGGTTGACCTCAGGTGTGCTTCATATTCGTCGAGTGTTGGGTTGTCAAAAGAGGGTGCACACCTCAGGAAGTAAATGAGTCTTGGAATAGTAAGGCACCTTGTGAGGAGATACAGAGCATCATGGGCATCAAAATTGCTTATTCTCTCCTCCATTCTCATCAGGTCATTCAATTTGTCCTTGAGGACTGTGTCGATGGCCTGGTGACCCAGCGGTGCTACCAAGAGGGTACTGTTGGACGGAGTGGTAGTAACGACTTCTGGGAGAATTCTTCGCACAGCATTGATTATTTCCTGGTTTGCTGTGATGATCTCACACTTGGAGGGATTGAGGATGAGTCCCAAGTCTTCTCCCTGTGTTTTCACCAGTTGTAGGTCCCCTACCAGGGACTCTTCAGTACCTGCCAGAGTGCCATCATCCAGGTACCAGATGTTGAGCTCGCTGCATAGGCTGGAAGTTAGTTCTCTTACTTCCAAGCAGAAGAGAAGTGGAGCTAGTGGGTCACCCTGCTGAACACCTGATGAGAGAATTTCATGTTCTCCAAAGAAAAGAATTGAGGGTTTGCTGTAGCCAGCTGAAATGAATGGAAAAAGACTGGGGAAGCGATCCCGAACAGCTGGCAAGACAGCATCTCTCTTTACCATATTAAAGGCATTTCTAAAATCAAGTTTGACTACGGCCTTGTCTTCTGGTAGGTCCCTGATGTAGGCCCTTTCTGCATGAGCTGCAGCTTCACTGCCTTGAGGGACCCCAAAGTCCAGTTGGTGTGGCTGGAGTAAACTGGCAGCTTCTAGGCGAATGTTTCTTACTGCTGCTTTGGCAACGAGACGGCGAAGAGTGTTTCCAACCGCAATGGGTCTGATTCCCCCATCCCTCTTCTTCAACACACACAGTGAGGCTCCAAAAAAGAAAGGTTTAATTTCTTCTGGGATTCGCCCAGCCAGGCAGTTGTTGACGAAAGTTGTTAACTCGGTGAGAAGAAGTGATGCAGATGCACCGAGTACCGGATTTACCATCTCCTTGAGGTGCTGAGGTCGAATTCCAGTGTAACCTCCTGCAGATCCTGCAGGAAATGACACAATCGCCATTTAGACTTCCGATTCAGGCAAAATTAATTGTTCAGTGATGGGGTCTTCCTCAGGGTTGCTGTTGATGGCTATGGTGTCCCTGGTTGGATGCTTGTCTCTTAGTGCTTGGGCTGTGGTCTCATCTTTGGGGGCTACAGTGTCGTCACTTGTAATTATTCGGATTGCTCCCACTGTGTTACCTTCTTAAATTTTTTTGCTAACCTGTGCGCAAATTTTCTCGTTTTCAGTGGGACTTTTCATGGGTCTACCTTTGTGATTCCTGCGATGATGGGGCAGAGGGAGACAATTATCCATTCTTGGGTAGTTGTGCACTGCCTTGATAACTGACGTGGTTAGCAGTTTGCCTCGTCTCTCAGGAACTGCAAGACAGACATTGCCGAACAGGAGCAGGTTGCGCCATGCTTGGATGGTGCCTTGGGCTTCTAAGTTGGTGGAACCTCCATTCACCTGCTTAAGAAGGTCTGTGAATTTCCCTGCTGCATATGGGCGAGCCGCTTTAGGGATGTGGGATAGGGTACTGTTAGCAGTGGATTTGAATGCCAACAGAAGGTTATCGCAAGTGAGGAGGTTGCCATTTGAATTGTCATCTGCCTGTGGAGGCTGTGGGCTGCTCTCTACTGGGGGCATATGTGATCCTGCACACCCATTGTGTGCACGAATGCGACCATCCCTGTTGCATGCTCGAAACTCTCTGCACACCTGACATGTGCCTCTTCTTTCATTGTTGGGTGCACTGTTTCCCTGGCTTTGTGACTGGTTGGCTTCATCATCTGCCATACCTCAAACTGTGTGGTAAGCCCAGGCTGAAGGGAAAGTGGCGCATGGCACATACCGCATGTAGTTCGTGGTGGTGGTAGGGGGAGGAGAGGGGTCTCCCCTCTTTGTGGTGGGCGGTGGAGGAAAGGGAGGAGTGGAAGATGTGTGATGAGGTGGAGTAGGGCGCTCACTCCCTCCCAGGACAAGTCACTATACACCATAATGCTCTGTGCACCTGTTACTATACACCACTATGCTTTGTGCACCTGTTACTATACACCACTATTCTCTGTGCACAGCCCCCACTATAAACGACACGCCGCTATACACTACACGTGCTATGCGCATACCATACTCATACTATGCACTATACACTATATACACTATACACACGGTGAACAAACACTCCATTGTTGTAACACGAGCACATGGTGTATGCGCGCCTGTTTGGGGAAGGGGGAGACTCAGTTTTACCCCTAAACCTCCGCCTCCTCCTCCTCCTCCTTCTCCTCCATTAGGCCTCCCCTCACTGACCTCACCTACCCATGGTGACCGTTATGTTCCCTCACTGAATTCACATATACAACACTTTTCCTGATTCTGAAGGAAGAAACAAAACGCAGAGTCTTCTGGCCCTTTCCAACACGAGCAGCAGATATTCACACACCAGCCTGTTGATAATAATCCTGGTAGGTGTTCTTGATTGGACGATATTGTGCCGAAAACACAGAGCAGGATGCCACCAGCCTCTCTCTAGCAGAGGTGCCAGATATATATATATTTTTTTTTATTATCACACTGGCCGATTCCCACCAAGGCAGGGTGGCCCGAAAAAGAAAAACTTTCACCATCATTCACTCCATCACTGTCTTGCCAGAAGGGTGCTTTACACTACAGTTTTTAAACTGCAACATTAACACCCCTCCTTCAGAGTGCAGGCACTGTACTTCCCATCTCCAGGACTCAAGTCCGGCCTGCCGGTTTCCCTGAATCCCTTCATAAATGTTACTTTGCTCACACTCCAACAGCACGTCAAGTATTAAAAACCATTTGTCTCCATTCACTCCTATCAAACACGCTCACGCATGCCTGCTGGAAGTCCAAGCCCCTCGCACACAAAACCTCCTTTACCCCCTCCCTTCAACCTTTCCTAGGCCGACCCCTACCCCGCCTTCCTTCCACTACAGACTGATACACTCTTGAAGTCATTCTGTTTCGCTCCATTCTCTCTACATGTCCGAACCACCTCAACAACCCTTCCTCAGCCCTGTGGACAACAGTTTTGGTAATCTCGCACCTACTCCTAACTTCCAAACTACGAATTCTCTGCATTATATTCACACCACACATTGCCCTCAGACATGACATCTCCACTGCCTCCAGCCTTCTCCTCGCTGCAACATTCATCACCCATGCTTCACACCCATATAAGAGTGTTGGTAAAACTATACTCTCATACATTCCCCTCTTTGCCTCCAAGGACAAAGTTCTTTGTCTCCACAGACTCCTAAGTGCACCACTCACTCTTTTTCCCTCATCAATTCTATGATTCACCTCATCTTTCATAGACCCATCTGCTGACACGTCCACTCCCAAATATCTGAATACGTTCACCTCCTCCATACTCTCTCCCTCCAATCTGATATTCAATCTTTCATCACCTAATCTTTTTATCCTCATAACCTTACTCTTTCCTGTATTCACCTTTAATTTTCTTCTTTTGCACACCCTACCAAATTCATCCACCAATCTCTGCAACTTCTCTTCAGAATCTCCCAAGAGCACAGTGTCATCAGCAAAGAGCAGCTGTGACAACTCCCACTTTGTGTGTGCTTCTTTATCTTTTAACTCCACGCCTCTTGCCAAGACCCTCGCATTTACTTCTCTTACAACCCCATCTATAAATATATTAAATAACCACGGTGACATCACACATCCTTGTCTAAGGCCTACTTTTACTGGGAAAAAATTTCCCTCTTTCCTACATACTCTAACTTGAGCCTCACTATCCTCGTAAAAACTCTTCACTGCTTTCAGTAACCTACCTCCTATACCATACACCTGCAACATCTGCCACATTGCCCCCTATCCACCCTGTCATACGCCTTTTTCAAATCCATAAATGCCACAAAAACCTCTTTAGCCTTATCTAAATACTGTTCACTTATATGTTTCACTGTAAACACCTGGTCCACACACTCCCTACCTTTCCTAAAGCCTCCTTGTTCATCTGCTATCCTATTCTCCGTCTTACTCTTAATTCTTTCAATTATAACTCTACCATACACTTTACCAGGTATACTCAACAGAGTATACTCTCTTTTGTCCCCTTTGCCTTTATACAAAGGAACTATGCATGCTCTCTTCCAATCCCTAGGTACCTTACCCTCTTCCATACATTTATTAAATAATTGCACCAACCACTCCAAAACTATATCCCCACCTGCTTTTAACATTTCTATCTTTATCCCATCAATCTCGGCTGCCTGACCCCCTTTCATTTTACCTACTGCCTCACGAACTTCCCCCACACTCACAACTGGCTCTTCCTCACTCCTACAAGATGTTATTCCTCCTTGCCCTATACACGAAATCACAGCTTCCCTATCTTCTTCATCATTTAACAATTCCTCAAAATATTCCTTCCATCTTCCAAATAACTCTAACTCTCCATTTAATAACTCTCCTCTCCTATTTTTAACTGACAAATCCACTTGTTCTCTAGGCTTCCTTAACTTGTTAATCTCACTCCGAAACTTTTTCTTATTTTCAACAAAATTTGTTGATAACATCTCACCCACTCTCTCATTTGCTCTCTTTTTACATTGCTTCACCACTCTCTTAACCTCTCTCTTTTTCTCCATATACTCTTCCCTCCTTGCATCACTTCTACTTTGTAAAAACTTCTCTTATGCTAACTTTTTCTCCATTACTACTCTCTTTACATCATCATTCCACCAATCATTCCTCTCCCCTCCCGCACCCACCTTCTTGTAACCTACCCCATATCTCTTCGACCCCATTGCCTATGCTCTCATTAGCCCATCTATCCTCCAATAGCTGTTTATATCTTACCCTAACTGCCTCCTCTTTTAGTTTATAAACCTTCACCTCTCTCTTCCCTGATGCTTCTATTCTCCTTGTATCCCATCTACCTATTACTCTCAGTGTAGCTACAACTAAAAAGTGATTTGATATATCTGTGGCCCCTCTATAAACATGTACATCCTGAAGTCTACTCAACAGTCTTTTATCTACCAATACATAATCCAACAAACTACTGTCATTTCGCCCTACATCATATCTTGTATACTTATTTATCCTCTTTTTCTTAAAATATGTATTACCTATAACTAAACCCCTTTCTATACAAAGTTCAATAAAAGGGCTCCCATTATCATTTACACCTGGCACCCCAAACTTACCTACCACACCCTCTAAAAGTTTCTCCTACTTTAGCATTCAGGTCCCTTACCACAATTACTCTCTCACTTGGTTCAAAGGTTCCTATACATTCACTTAACATCTCCCAAAATCTCTCTCTCTCCTCTACATTCCTCTCTTCTCCAGGTGCATACACGCTTATTATGACCCACTTTTCGCATCCAACCTTTACTTTAATCCACATAATCCTTGAATTTACACATTCATGTTCTCTTTTCTCCTTCCATAACTGATCCTTCAACATTACTGCTACCTCTTCCTGAGCTCTAACTCTCTCAGATACTCCAGATTTAATCCCATTTATTTCCCCCCAACGAAATTCCCCTACCCCTTTCAGCTTTGTTTCGCTTAGGGCCAGGACATCCAACTTCTTTTCATTCATAACATCAGCAATCATCTGTTTCTTGTCATCCGCACTACATCCACGCACATTCGAGCATCCCAGTTTTATAAAGTTTTTCTTCTCTTTTTAGCTCCCGGCATTTTAGTCGCCTCATACGACACGCATGGCTTATGGAGGAAAGATTCTTTTACACTTCCCCATGGACAATAGAAGAAATAAAGAAGAACAAGAGCTATTTAGATTATTATTATTATAATCAAAAAGAAGCGCTAAGCCACAAGGGCTATACAGCGCTGCAGGGTAGGTAAGGAAGCAAAGGTATTCAGCGGCAGAAGGGGGGAGGGATGATCAGTAGATTACAGAAAACAGCGGGGCAAGGGATAGTGCGGGGGTAGAGGGTAGCAAGAGATTGAGGTAGAAAGGGCTGAAGGTATCAGAGTTTGTGAAGTAAGTCAGTTGTTGTCAAAAAGTCAATGAGAGAGTCCGGATGAAAGGTGGGTCCATCAGTGAGAAGGGAAGGTAAAGAGAGAGCAGCAGAGCGAAGACGACGACGGAGGTAAATTCTGCGTGCTCGTTGATAAAGTGGGCAGTCTAACAGAATGTGGCTGACTGATAATGGAACCTGACAATTCTCACAGAGAGGAGCAGGGCGCCTCTCCATGAGATATCCATGAGTAAGATGAGTATGGCCAATGTGAAGACGGGAGAGAGTAGTCTCCCAACCTTGACACTGGTGACAAGAAGACGGCCAGTAACCTATACTCGGTTTAATAGATTGAAGTTTGTTACCGAGCATAGTAGACCAACGTTGTTGCCAACGGGTGTGAAGGTGGGTAGCTATTGCAGCAAAATAGTCCGCAAATGGAATACATCTATATGAAACTGGTAGGTCATGTACTGCTGACCGCGCAGCAGTGTCTGCCTGTTCATTGCCCTGTACGTCAACAAGGCCAGGGGCCCAACAAAAAACAATATCTTTATGCTTGGTAAAGATGTGGCGTAGCCAAAGTTGGATATGGAGGACTAAGGGGTGAGGTGTATCAAATTTCTGTATAGCCTGTAAAGAACTAAGGGAGTCTGAGACAACCACAATTGATGACACAGGCATAGATGCAATACGGATAAGTGCTAAAAGAATGGCATACAATTCAGCAGTAAAAATACTAGCCGAAGATAGTAAATGCCCTCGTACGATGCTGTCCGGAAACACTGCTGCTAATCCTACACCGTCAGAAGACTTAGAGCCATCTGTGCACACTGAAATGACATGAGAATGAGAGTGGAAGTGGCCAAGAAAAAGAGAGCGGGAATCGACTGTAGACGTTCGCTTTTGCATAGAGGCTCTCAACAGAAGAGCGAAAAGCACCAAGGCATAAACGTAATCCTTGGTGATGAATGGGGTTAAGGCTAGAGAGAGTAGCAGGAGAGGCAGCTGAATAGATCTGGTCACCATAATCAAGTTTCGATAAAATGAGGGCGGAATGTAGGCGAAGGAGAGTTCGAGATGAGCAAGGGTTTTAAGAAGGTTCAGTTGGCTGTGACAAGTTGCATTCAGAGAGGTAATGTGAGGTTTCCAGGATAACCTACGGTCAAAGAGGAGGCCCAGAAACCTGACTGTATCACGTTCAGGGATACGGGAGCCAAAGAGGTACAAAGGATGATCGGAGATGACAGAGCATCTAGTGAAAGTAATTTGGTGAGTTTTGGTACTGGAAAATTTAAACCCATGTGTGGTGGCCCAGTTGGAAACACGGTCGACCGCATGCTGGAGAGAAACTGTAATGAGGTGACAGTCAGCGCCTGCACAGGCAATAGCGAAGTCATCAACATAGTGTGATGACCAAATATTTGATGGAAGGCTATAGGCCAAATCATTTATAGCAAGGAGAAAAAGTGCTGTGCTCAGAACACATCCCTGGGGGACACCTTCAGCTTGGATAAAGTCTGGGGAGAGCACATTATTAACCCAAACGCGGAAATGTCTGTCAGTTAAAAAGTTCTTAAGGAAGGATGGTAGATTGCCTCGGAGGCCTAAGGAGTGGGCTTGGGCCAAAATATTATACCTCCAAGTTGTGTCATATGCCATCTCAAGGTCAAAAAATATGGCGATAACTGAGTGGTTATTTGCAAAGGCATTACAAACATACGTATCCAAGCGTAGTAAGGGGTCTAAGGTAGAACGTCCCTTACGAAAGCCATATTGACGAGTGGAGAGACTGTTGTGTGTCTCTAAATACCACACTAAACGTCTATTTACCAGGCGTTCCATCACTCTGCAAACTGCACTGGTAAGAGCAATGGGACGATAGTGGGAGGCTTCATGTCCCGTAGTGCCTGGTTTGCGGAAAGGGAGAACAATGGCAGATTTCCACGGCTTTGGAAGAACTCCTTGTGACCAAATAAGATTGAAAAGGCGTAATAGGACTGCAAGGGCTGACTGATGTAAATGTTGTAGCATACGAATATAAATGTCGTCGGGCCCAGCTGCCGATGATCGGCAAGCTGAGAGTGTTGCCTTCAGTTCTTGAAGTGTAAAAGGCACATTATACTGTTCTTCTCTGAGAGAAGAAAAGTCCAAGGGTGCTAACTCTCTGGCAGACTTTGAGAAAAGAAACGAGGGGCATAGATGGAGCCTCTGAGAAATACGGACCAGATGATTGCAAATTTCATTGGCAACATCTAGTGGGTTTGCTATATCAACACCGGCAACCTGTAGAACAGGAGCCGGGTCAGGAGAATATTTACCACTCAGTTTTCGTACTTTTTTCCAGACTGCACTCATAGAGGAAGCAGAGGTGATGGTGGAGACATAATCTCGCCAGCAAGTGTGTTTAATGACATGGCGAGCGATCGCACGCTTATGCTTAAAATCAAGAAGTCTCTCCGTGGTTCTGTTGTACCGGTACCTACCCCACGCAGTGCGTTTCAAATGTACTGCACGAGCACAAGCATTTCTGAGAATGCCTGCCCGAAGTTTGGGGTATAGAATGAGAAGCTGCAGTTAAAATGGAGGACGAGAAGAGGTGTAAAAGCTCATCAATGGAGGACGAAGAAGGAACCTCACTAAAAACAGTTAGTTGTGAGTAAAGGTTCCAATTTGCCTGATCAAATTGCCAGCGTGGGATATGAAGAGGTGGCGAATATGAAGGGGAAGTAAGAATGATTGGGAAACGATCACTGTCATGTAAATCCAGGAGAACAGACCAGGTGAAGTCTAATGCGGCAGAGGAAGAGCAGACTGAGAGATCGATGCAAGAGAGAGTGAGTCCGAGGATCAAAATGGGTGTGAGTACCTGTATTTAAAACATGGAGGGGGTGGGTAGCAAGAAAAGCCTCTAACTGAATGCCACGGGAATTACAGTGAGACCCTCCCCAGAGGAAATGATGGGCATTAAAATCGCAAAGTAACAGAAGCAGTGGCGGTAATGACGAAACAAGAAAGGCAATATCTGGAATAGATAATGCTGGAGGAGGAGAGAGATATAAAGAACAGAGCATATACCACCTATGCAAGTGGATACAGGCTGCTGTGTAATGCAGCGAAGTACGAACAAATAGCTGATGGTAAGGGATATCAGCGCATAGAAGAAGGGCACTTTCATTAAAAGTCCCATCAGGAAAAGGTTCTGAAGAATACAATAAATTATAGCCTGAGATGGGATAGATAACAGCAGTGTAATTTTGGTTTCTGTAAGCAAACACCAACAGGGGAAAACTGGGAGAGTAACATCTGAAGCTCACCCCAATTACCACTGAGGCTGCGTATACTCCACTGTAAATAGGCCATGACTGGCAACGACAAAGATACCTGAAAAACACAGGTAAGGGTTCCTATGGACTAGAGGGGTTAGAAAAGTCCACATGCGGATTCAGCGGAAAACGTTCAAGCAGTGAAGGAACGGTGCGCTGCGAAGAAAGGAGTTGCACAGATGGAGGAGAAGAGAGAGAAGGAACAGAGGGTGGATCAGTGTCCATTGATGGTTTGGTCTCTGCAATATATTCAGAGATTGCTTCAAGTGTTTTGGAATTCAGAGACGTCGTATGGGAGCCAAATTGGAGATGGTAGGGGGAGGATGAGTAAAGATTGGAACTGTAATGGACTGTACCAAGGTAGGGGAGGGCGAAAGGGTGGAGGGAACTGGAGAAGAAGCATGGAAGGGGACAGAAGAGGCAGAAACCTGGGAGGTGGCAGAAGAGGAAGAAACTTGGGAGGGAACAGGGGAGGAAGGTACAGTACGAGAAGGAGGGTGAACCTCTACACTTGTAACAGAGCCAGTGAGAGGGGAAGAACCAGGTACAGAGACAGGGAAGGTAAAATGAGGAGGTGGAAGAAGGGAAGGAGGGGTTAAAGGACCTTTTTTGACTTCTGAGAAGTAGAGGGACGATTGGGAGGAGGTGTCATACGAGATCTCGTCGATACCGAGGCTTGTGAGGGAGAACACAAAGAAGCAAGAACAGACTGAGGCATTGAAGTAGGAACGTCTGAGCCCAGGACTGCAAAAGAATTAGATACAGGAATGACTATGGGAGAGGTAACCACAGAGGAGGCTGAAGAAGATGGGACCCCAGAAGTGGAGGGACGTTTTGAAACACGGGAATAGGAAACACGAGGTAGTCTCCCTTGGAGACGGATATGAAACTGCCATGGCATAAGGGAGACCTGCCTCTTTGAGGTAACGGATTTCCCGCTCATTTAAGTAGACTTGGCAACGGCAAGAGTACAAAGGGTGAGCCTCATGACAATTAAGGCAAGAGGGAGGTCGATTGCAAGACGTATTAGAATGGTCATCGGCACCACAGACTGAACCTTCGGCTATAGATCTGCAATATTTCGCTGAATGGCCAAATCACCAGCAATTTCTACTGTTGTGGTGTAGGGATCACCTTTCGAACTTGTAACCAATGTCCTGCTTCATAAACTGAGGATGGGAGTTCACGGCTTTCAAAAGTTAAATGAGCCACATTGCTAGGGTATCGTCTCCGCCCGCGGGCAGGAAGAACATAAGTGTCTACCTTCAGGATTGGGAGATCTTGGAGTTCCAGCTGTTCAAGAATGTCATTGCCACATGTCTGGAAATTTTGTTGAACTATGGTATGGGGCAGAATGACGGTACTACTACAAGAATTGAGGGAATGATGTTTTTCAATAGTGACAGGAACAGTATTTATATGGGAAAGAAGAGAAAGATCATGAGCTTGGGTAGCATTCTGTACAGTGATGATGCATGTACCGCTCTTAAGAGCATGAAAAGAAATATCTTTGCCAGCATGGCGTAGGAGTGCCTTGCCAATACTATGGTCGGAAAGATAGGCAATAGAGGAAGTCGGTCGAAAAGTGAAGAATTTAGTCCATTGTGCAGTCTGAAACTTAGCATGGAAAGGGAGTGCAGGACGTGTCGATCTTTTCTGAGAAAAACGAGAAGGTGGAGAAGTATCATCAGCAGATAATTGTCATTGGCGTTTAGGAGTGGGACCAGAGTTGGTCCCATGTGGAACGGGCCGGCGATTCGAAAATTGCCGCACCATAGAGGGAGAGGCCGGAAGCATAGTCTAAGGAGAGCGGAGGTCAGATAAATCGAAGGAGTCAGTCGAGACCTCAGTACCTGAAGCAGGTCAGGAAACAGCACCGGCAAGAGGTACAGAGGCATTAGGAGTGTCCGAAGAGTGGTCCAAAGACGAGGCGGGGTCAGAACGGGGTGCGGCATCAAGAAGGTGCCCGGGGGTAGCAGGTTCATGGACTAGGGCTTCCATGGTTTGGTTACTTCTGTCTTTTTGTTTTTAAGAAGAAAAAAGAAAGAAGAAAAGAAAATAAAAATGAAAAAGAATAAAAAAAGGGGGGACTGCGGAGGGATAGTTCTTGGGAGGAATAAGAGGGCCAGAAATCTCCCTCCGCGCCAAAGAGGACCTCAGCACCGCACGTAGTGCAGTTGCAGCATGGAACCCGTGCCATACCCTACCCATCATGCCAGTAAACCAGCAATCCAGGATAGCAATCTCACATCTGCCGAGCTACCTCGGTGGACAAGAGAGAGGGTGGCTGGATATCCTCCACAAAGCATACCTCCTTTGGCCACCACCCCCGGAATCCGAAAGGCAGCCTCCAGAGATACACCCATCGCCCGAAAGATACCCGAAGCCACTCCCTGGGAGACCAGAGAGGGATTGGGACATCCCCAGGCGATCCAGATTCCACGGCAAACTACACCACTGCCAAGAACCTCATTGGAATGGGATAGACCCCAGTACCCTTTCCCCTACCCAGGAACTAGCGTGACTGTGGGAAAAAAAAAGAGGAAGGGTAATAGGGAAGGGTGGGGAGGAGGAGGAGGAAAAGAAAAAGGGAGGATGGGATAAGGGAGGGGGGATTGGGGGGTAATTAGGTTCGGTCTGAGGAAGGAGACCAACAGGTCTAATTCCTCAGACCAAGAACCTCTTCACCACGCCAAGGAGCTCCCCTTGAGGAGGAGAGCTATTTAGAAAAAGGAGAGAAACCTAGATGTATGTATATATATATATGCGTGTGCGTGTCTGTGAAGTGTGACCAAAGTGTAAGTGCCAAATATGTAAAACTGGTCAATTAGCAAGAACTCATTTAAAATTAAATCCTTTCTAAAATTTTCTCTTATACCTTTAAAGATATATTTTTTTCATTAATGTTAATGTAAAAATTTTTAATTTTGCACCAAAAGAATTTTTTAGCCTAACCCAACTAAATACATTTTAGATTTGTTTACAATAATTTAATACTAAACAAACACAGTGAAATATATTTTTTTCGTTAGATTCAGAATGATTTTGGCGAAATTATTAAATAGCGTTGCTATTTAAGCCAAGATCGCAAGTTCTGCCTGATGATGTGTTGATTGCAACACGAAAGGCCTCGAGCTATCATTCTACTCCCCCGTGGTTGTTATGCAGATATATATATATATATCTATATATATATATATATATATATATATATATATATATATATATATATATATATATATATATTAATAATTAATTACCATTTTTACTATCAGTACAATTTACTCTTAACATTTTTGGCATCATTTAATTACCATTACTTGTCTAATTACCATAACCTGTTTTAATACCACATTTGCTATCTTAGAGTACTCTTAAATACCTTGTACTGCTAAATAACCTCTAGTACAGTGGTTCCCAAACTTTTTCAGCTTGTTACCCAATTTAACATGCCACATAGAGCATATTACCCCTTTCACAAAATGTTGTTATTATTGATATATATGGCTAAACGTGAACGTATACAGCCTCGCATACTCTGCTAATCCTAGCAAAACCATTGAAAACGTAAGAACCACACATACATTATATATAAAATTAATAATAGCTACAAATTCACAGTAACAGTGGGTAAATACTAACTATATACTGCACAGGGCAGTACACATACATACCAGCTTATGTCTACCTCGGCTGATGCTCACAGATAAACTGACAGTGTGAAATAGAGGCAGCCTCAGGAAGTGAGTGACGCGTACTGGACAGGTCGATCTGGGCTACTGAGTGACTTTTGTCCTGAAGCATACTTGTCAAAATACTTTTGGGTTTCCACACACTTAGCTATATATTTCTTCTTTTCTAATACTGTATATTAGTTTTTGATGTTTATTGTTATTTGGTTTAACTTTATTACTTACTTATAATAGGTTTACTTTACAACTTTATATACTAAGACAAAGTTAACAATAATCCTCATACCGGGTACCGCATTGTTTTCTTGATTTTCAGAATTCATAACTTTTTTTCTGTCACCCCTCCATTACCCCCCAAAAATGGTTAAATTACCCCCAGGGGGTAATTTACCCCCAGTTTGGGAACCACTGCTCTAGTATAACTACCAGTGCAATACTGAATCCAAATAACTCTTCTTAAAATTTAATACTTGAAATAAACATTACTTTTCACTTCTTTTTTTTGTTAAATAAATTTTTTTGTAGTCATTATTGCTTACTAAAATTTTATTAAACACCATATTTACTACCAGTCAATTTTACTTTTGTACATTAATCATTATTTTATACTTTTCATAACACTTTGTTTCCAAAATTTCAAGTTTGTATATTCAACTCCAACCTTTATATTATCCTTTGTACCTGTGTACCCGTGTACCTGTGTACCTGTGTACCTGTGTATCTGTGTACCTGTGTACCTGTGTACCTGTCTACCATCTTACTATCATATTATAACCAAGTCATTGCCATTGTTATTTTTTACTTATTATTCTTTTGGTACTTTAATTTGTGAATTTTATTTTGTCAATTTAAATCTAGTTATACTCTTGATCTTGTCAACAACATATACCAGACTCTAGTGCAATTGCAAGTACCATTTTAATTTGTATTTTTATATTATAAGTTTATACCTAGTTGTACTTCAGCTCATTCTAGCTCAATACATAGACAACACTAAATTCATTATATTAGACCTTAGTGCAATTACAAGAGTGAGTCTGGTGCCACTTGTAATTTGTTTTTTTTTATATAGTATTAGTTTATACCTAGTTGTACTTTAGTTCATTCTAGCACAACACATAGACAATATCAACTTTATTATGTTTATTAGTGACTATACTCTATATGACCAAAGTGCTTTAGCTATATACTTGTCCAAACCTCCCACTACTACAGAAATCAGTATTAGAACTCACCACCTGGTCACAGACCGGGCCGCGGGGGCGTTGACCCCCGGAACTCTCTCCAGGTAAACTCCAGGTAAACATAATACAGGATATAAACAACCACTATTTAAACCTAAAAGATAAATGATCACGTTGACCCTGATCTAAACCTCCATAATCTAACACAATCAAAACTTATTGGAAAGTAACTGCCTTTATTACACAGCATCACAAGCCAGCACTATCCTGAACACTGCTCAAAGTCTATCAGTACTTAACTACAACATCAGGTCCTTAAGCAAACACTATGATGACCTCCTGGCACTCCTTGAATCACTAAAGACACCCTTATCCTGCATTATTCTTACTGAGACCTGGCTTAAGCAGGACACAATTGATATGTACCAACTACTAGGATACACAGCAATTCACAACTGCAGACCATACCAAGTTGGGGGTGGTACTGCAATCTATTACTCTAACCATCTATCTTGTATTAGCACTAATTGCTTTAGTGATGAATATGGGGAATACATTTTTGCTAATTTTACTGTAAAAAACCGCAAGACGCCTATAATAATAGGTGCCATATACCGGATGCCCCACACAAACATCCCAAACTTCAGTGAGAATCTAAAGTCACTAATAACAAACAGACAAATGAACAAGCACCATCTTCTCTTAGCTGGAGACTTCAATATCAATCTTGGCCTATCAGACTGTAACTGATTTCATCAACAATATGAACAACACACTTCTCATACCAACAATAACTAAACCAACCAGGCTGACTGAGACAAGTGCAACCATAATAGACCACATATAGACCAATATACTAGCCCCCCTTAAATCAGGGATAATCACAAACAGCACTACTGACCACTACCCAACCTTCCTCTTAACAAACATTAGTAAGCCACCACTCGAATACAACAAAGATTCATTTAGACAACATGACGAGGCCTCAATAAGGAATTTCACAGCAGACCTAGAGACTGTTGACTGGCCTACAGAATTCTCCAATGTCAATGGTATTGACGATTGGACAGACATTTTTCTTAACAAAATACTTAGACTATACAACAAACATTGTCCTATAAAAAAGAAACAGATCACGAATAAACGGCTTGGTTGTCCATGGTTAACCAGCAGCAATCTGAAATCCATTGATAAGAAACACCAATATGAAAAGCAAAATAGACAGGGCTTAATACACAAAGATATTCTTAAACAATATTCAACAGTTCTCACCAAATTAATAAAGAAAGCCAAACAACTGTACTACTCCAGCAGATTCAGTGACACAAGAGGAGATATAAAAAAGACCTGGAAAACACTTTCCCAGATTCTGGGGACCCACAAACTGAAAAAAAAACAAGAATATTGTTCTAACTAAACCTCATGAAACACCACTGCATCCCACTGATACAGCTAACAAGATAAACGACTTCTTCTCAAACATAGGATCCAATCTCGCCAGTAAAATCCCACGTACCAATGCCCGTGCCGGGGACTACCTAGATGGGAATTTCCCAAATTCCTTCTATCTTGTACCAACTGAGCCCACGGAAGTCACCGTGATCATAAAGTCACTTAAAAATAACTTAGGGAGTCTGTCTCATGTCCCACCATTATTGTACAAGCGAGCGGCCCATGTCCTTTTGCATGCTATTACATTACTTTTTAACAAGTCACTAGAAACTAGCACTTTCCCGAAACTACTCAAGACAGCAAGGGTTGCATCAATACATAAAGGTGGTGACCCTACAGACGTAAACAACTATAGGCCAATATCAAACTTACCATTGCTATCCAAAATCTTCGAGAAACTCGTGCACAGGAGACTATATTCATTCATAAGGTCACAAAACATACTCAACCCCTGCCAATTTGGATTCAGGAAAAATAAAAGCACTAATGATGCAATTATAAAAATGCTAGACCTGCTTTACACAGCACTGGAAAATAAGGAATATCTGCTAGGAATTTTTATTGACCTAAGAAAAGCGTTTGACACAGTAGACCACGGCATCCTACTCCACAAACTTGACCACTGTGGTATAAGAGGCCATGCGCTTGCATATTTTAAAGCCTACCTTTCTAATAGGTATCAGTATGTCACCATTAAAGACAGCCTCATCAATACGGCCACTTGATACTGGAGTTCCGCAGGGAAGTGTCCTTGGACCCCTGGTCTTCCTCATTTACATCAATGATCTATCAAACATATCCCAACACCTGAAACCCATTCTCTTTGCTGACGACACGACTTATGTCATCTTCCACCTTAATCTTACCACCCTCAACACCATTGTTAACGAGGAGCTGCTCAAAATATCGACTTGGATGACAGCCAATAAACTTACACTTAACACTGGCAAAACCTACTATATTATGTTTGGTAGCAGAGCAGGTGTTGCTCAACTTAACATTAAGATCGACAACACTCTAATTGCCAGACATAATGAGGGCAAATTCCTTGGCCTATACCTCAACAACAACCTAAATTTCAACACCCATATCCAACACATAACAAAAAAAGTATCCAAAACGGTGGGGATCCTCTCCAAGATACGATACTACGTGCCGCAAACTGCCCTTCTCACACTATACCATTCACTTCTATATTCATTCCTCACCTATGCTATCTGTGCTTGGGGTTCAACTGCAGCAACACACCTAAAGCCAATAATAACCCAACAAAAAGCCGCAGTAAGAATAATCATTAAATCCCATCCCTGGCAACACACCCCCCAACTCTTCATAGATCTAAACTTACTCCCTGTTCAGAACATCCACACTTACTACTGTGCATTCTATATCTACAGGACCTTAAATTCCAATATTAACCTTGACCTAAAATGCTTTCTTGATAGTTGTGACAGGATCCACAGGCATAACACCAGACACATCTCTATGACATTCCCCGTGTTCGACTAAACCTTTACAAAAATTCAATGTATTTCAAAGGATCTAAAATCTGAAACACCCTACCTGAAAACTCTAGAACTGCAGACACATTCATCACTTTCAAAACTACATTTAGAAAACATCTTATCTCCCTGTTACACCCCGACAACTAACTACATGGTTCATAATTACACTCACTCACCCACTGACTATAAACACAGAAATACTAATCTTAATCTTAAAATAATAAATCCTAACTAGTCATTAGTTTGCCTATGATACTCCAATATAGACACTTTGTATTGTGCCAAAACAAAAGCATTCACATTGCTAAACTCACAATAATGGGAAGAATTTTTCATGCTCTAGAGGTTAAAATTGGGCTGACACCTCTCAAATAGGAGGCGAAATTGTTGGATGTGCATTCCTGCATAACTTGAGATATCAGACGACTGGACAAGACAGCTCCAGGAACCTCAGATAAGTCTTATGTAGTAACCTGGCCAGTGTTATTTTCATAGATAGACAATGAGGTTTTCTGAGTATGATACACATTAATCTCCAGTCAGATTGGTGAGTGATATTAAGATATTTTCCTTCTGTTATATAAATGTGTGTATATATAATCCTTTTTTTTAATTTTAATATACAGTCCGCAAATTTATATATTTACCAGCATTCCTGGTGATGTATATTTCATTTAATTAATAGGTCCAGAGCAACTTGTGGATATGACAGTGGTAGGTAACGAAGGGGGACATTTTTTGCGACCTAGGTGTCCCAAATTCCTACTTGTCTAACTGATAAATAATAATTATCTATGTTCATTTACTGTTATGTATATAATGATACATTCAGATAAATGCAATTTTCCACATACACCACCAATATAATATAAATTATTAATGTTGACAATCATGAAATACAAACTTTCAAAACAACATTGCATAACGTGAAGTTCACGCACAAAATACAAGATAATACACCACATGCTACATAGCGGTACAATACTAGGTTATGTACATATTTTAAAGAATCCAAGACTACGACATGAATAAGTATTATCCAAAAGGTCTATCAGACTTTAGTAAGTTAACAACACTAACCTCCTTATAACACCTAACACGCCACATACAAACTTACCAAAACGTAACACACATTCCACAAGACTATACTATCACTGTGCCTTCTAGCACGCGCCTATCTAGTATTACATACAAATATATACAAAAATATTAATTTAGAGAACTAATCCTCATCCACACATGTTTACATAATAGGTAATACTTCATACTGATGCAGGAACACGTTACGAAATGGCAAAAAATAACTCAGAGTTTCAAGGAACCATAGTAAAAAGAATACATTCTCATGAAAGGTTAAAATTCAATTGCAAGAGCAGTACAAGCGGAATATAATACACTACCAAACAATACATGTTATATAATTTATAGGTTATATATTAATAAATGTGATATATTTAAACTGCTATTTCCACCTTCCCCATCAAGGGAACTAAGCAAAACTAATCTTTCACAACCTCTCATCTAGTCCCACACGAGTACCTCCAATCACACCCAATCACACCCAATCACCCATCACTGCATACCCAAGGAGGTGAGCCCGTTGAATACCCCTGACACCCCCCCCCGCGCCTTTTACCAACCTACTCACCCCGGCAGTTAAGGCCCCTTATAACGCCAATAAATTCCCTATTCTTAGTCCTCTATAACCTTCAGAAAAAACCTCATCCCACCTTTTTCCAAAAATGTCTCTATTGCGACACAAAGTTCGATAAAACGTCGCCGCCAAAGTCCTTCTCAGCACATCCCCACCCTCCTTCCCCCTCATACCCCACAAAACATATATGTAGTCCACTATTACATATGCTAAACCCCTTACCACACCCTCATCCACACCACTCATATCAAGACTCAACGCTCGCAATACCGACACACCTTGACCCCCCACCTTCACCACTACCTTACTCATCCATACCCTGATGCACTCCAAACCTTCATTAAAATATACAACATGATACGCATTGTCTTCACCACTGCATCTGCCACACCCCCACCCTCGATGACCCTCCTATCTCGGAGCATCGCTCCCGTTGGCAAAATCCCATGCAGGAAATGATACATAACCTCACGCGTCCTAGGTCGTATCCTTAATTTACTAAATCTTAGCCATATTACATCCCGGCATACATGGGGTAGATCCCTTCAACCGGCACCACTACATGTCCCTCTAACAATTTACACAAAGTTCCCACCTTTACTTTTCCCGGTTCCCTGGCTAACACTAAGGCACGTAACACTGTTTCACATTCCTTCATTTCCGCCCCTCCATACCATTTCCTCAGGTGAGCATGTACCTTATCTAGATGATCCCCCCTCCATCCACCTGCACTCATCACTTCCCTCTTAATAAACACACATTTCACGCGCTTTCTCAAGCCCAACAAATCCAACCCTTCCCTACATACCGGCAATGTCACTACCTTCCTTCGCAACCAGTTGCACACTGAACCCCACAAAAATTTTAACACCATTCTAAGAATACTCGTGATTGCCGTTCCTGTTAACGGCATCACAGCCGAAACAAACCAGACTTTACAATATAGTAATACATTGATGACAATTGCACATTGCCTAAGGGTTAAATGGTGAGGTCGCAGCATTCCCAAACGACACTGCACCTGTTCCACCATCCTATTCGAATTGTTAACCCTGGCAGCACTCAGGTCAGCCTCATATATAACACCGCAGATTTTCAGACTCTCGGTTCGCCGCTGCACAACACTGCATCCCCATTCTAATCTCCCTGCCCACTCTCCCAGCCCCATTATCATTGACTTCTCCAGATTCACCTTCATACCAGTCGCTCTCCCAAAATTGTGTACAACTTCCCCCAAAAGTCCTAACCTTATCTCCTCACTCACCAAAATAGTTCTATTATCAACATAGTCCACCAAACCAGGCCAAGGTTTCTGCTCACCCTCCCCCCCGTGTCCTTAGACGATCCTCCACCATCCTATAAAAAGGATCCTGAATACATGCAAACAATAGTTGCGATAATGGACATCCCTGCCGAAGACCCCGCTCCATGTTGACTCCCTCCCCCACACACCCATTGATTTGCACCCGTACCTTCGCGTTTGAATACAACGTACCCACCCACCCCACTATTTCTTCGCCAAACCCCTGTCGTAGGAGAATATCCCTCAAAGCCTTTCTTTCCACCCTGTCATAAGCCCCTTGCCAATCCAACACCACCAACGCCCCTCTTCCCCTTTCCTTGTCCTCCAGGAACCCCTTTATGATCCCGTGGCCTTCGCCCATCGACCTACCAGGTAACCCAAACTGAGACTCAAACACGACCCTCCCCACAACACATTTAAGCCGATTCCCAAGAATTTTCGTGAACAATTTATAATCAGCACAAAGCAACGAACTGGCTCGGTAATCCCAAAGGGTACTCTGCTGTTTACCCTTCGGGACCAACACCACCACCGCCATTGCCTGCGATTCTCCCATCTTACCTCCTTCTTTCATGGCATTCATTAACCCTACTAGGAAATCCCTAAGCAGACCCCAGTGCTGTACATAAAATTTGCATGGTAAACCATCGATCCCGGGTGCCTTTCCCTTCCTCATGTCCATAAGGGCTCTCCATATTTCCTCCTCCTCAATGGCCCCACCCAGTGCCTCCCGATCACTCCTCCCCAGTTTGCACGGCACATACTCACATACCTGCCCAAGAACCTCTCCATCCACCCCACTACTTTTCCCGTATTCCTCAAACCATCTACCTGCATATGCACTCATCCCCGTGGTTTCCCTTAATACCTGACCCTCTCTAAAACCCCCCACCGAAGAAATGACTTGCAATCCCGGTATTGTAGTCGTTTGCTGTCGTACCTTTTGTCCTTGCAGCACACAAGCCGATGGCTTGTCGCCCCAGAGTACTTCGTCCAACCCCACCTGTACCCATACCGCCGCAAACCGTTCTTCTTGTAAATCCCTTATCCTTTCCTTCAACATGTGTATATCCTCCACTGGGTACACCCCGGCCACCGCTCCCCCCTCCCTCGTAACAATCCCGTAATCTAGATTTTAAATAATTTGACAAACCATACCGCAATTGATTAATGCATTTGCCCTCCCTCACATAAAAGTGACGTATTCTTACCTTAGCCACACTATCCCACCATCCTACCACATCCTCCTCAGTCCTTCTGTTTGCACAGAGCTGTTCCCAAAATACTTCAAAACCTTCCACTCCCTCTCTATCCCCCAAAACCATCGTGTTCAGTTTCCAGTAACTTCCCTGCCTACAAGCCAAAGCATACCACCCCACCTCCACTAATACCGCCCTATGATCGGAAGACACCATCTCAATAGTTTTAAAAGACTCTACCAAAACCCTCTCTGATAAATATAACCTGTCCAAACGAGCTGCATATCCCAGTCTTATAAACGTATGTTCCACCTCCCACAAACCTCCCCCGAATGCATCACGTAACTGAAGATCTCTAAGCAGGCCCCCCAAAACTGAGGAACAATATCCCGCTCCTCTGGGTTCCACGTCTGCCCTCTTAACTACACAATTCCAATCCCCCCCTCCCCACAATTGCCACAGCCAGTAACGTGCGTAGGTAGTACACAAGCTCCTCCCGCACAAAATCCCTCTTTACTTTCACGTCACTTTCTGCTGGGGCATACACACACACAAACGCCACTCTCTCTCCCATCCACCATCCTTCCACATGTAATACTCTCCCCCCTCCCCCCTCTTTCCTGCGCAATACAAACAGGCTCGCCTCCCTGATCAACACACCCACGCCTCCTTTTAAACGCTCAGACGGCAACACATAAGCCTGATACCCAGGCACCACTAATTCACGACCAAGCTTAAAATTGTGCTCCTGCACAAAAGCTACGTCAACCTTGTATCTATTCAAAAACATCCTGAAGCACTCACATTTAACACCATTACACAGACCATTAATATTTATTGTTACACACCTGAGGCCAGTTTAAGGTTTCCCTCCCATTCCCCTGGGCTTTGCTTTTGCCACACACTCCACCCTCCTTCCCAACAATCCCCCCCCCTTCTGTTGAGGCCCTCTCGTAGAATCACTCTGGGTACCATAACTCCATGTCTTTTTCCCTGGCCTTTGCGCCGGCGTCAGAACATCGTCCGAATCTGACGTTGCTGCCCTTTTCCTTGTAGCTCCCTCAGTTTCCATATCTGAGTCCTGAGAGCCAGCACAATGAACTTCTACCTCTACCACCCTTAATCCGCCTCCATGTCCTTCCATGGCACTCGCACTGTCCATCACAGGTGCCACCTGATCTCCCCCCCACACACACCTTCTGCCCTGATCTCAGGTTCCTGCTCGCTGTGACTCTCCACCTCCGTAGACTGTAACATAGCCTGTATCACCGTCTCCAACTCCTCCTCAATAGCTTGCACTGCTGCGCCCCCCTGCACCTTCTCACTTGACAACTGTACTGTTGATGGGCCAGGTGATTCATGGACCACCACTTCTGATTCCACAGGAGCCACCGCCTCTTCACTCCACAAGCGACCACGCCCTCCTCCTTGCCCCCATTCTTCCTTAGGCATCGGTTTCTCATGCGCAGGTGCTCCGCCCCTTGCCGGCTCAGGAGCCATATTCTGCTTGCCACAATCTGCCGCCATATGGTCATATTCGCCACACAGTCGGCATGTATGCCTCTGCCCAGCATACGCTACCATTACCTGGGTTCTAAACTCCTCGAGATATACATACGAGGGTAAAGGATGCCTTAGCGTCATCTTGAGACTGAAAGAACCCTCAGGATATCCTGTGTAAGCTCCTTTTACCCATTTACCAGGTTGGGCTAGATGTACAGTTCCATAACGTTCGAAAACATTGCGAATATCCACTTCATCAGCCTCAAAAGGCACGTTGCGGAGCTTAACCCACGAATAATGTCGTGATACATCCGTCAACTTGACCCTCACTGCCGGTGTTGCGTTAATGCTGACATCTTGATAACGATTCACCAACGCCTCGTATACTTGAGCAGTTAGCACCTTCACGAATATTTTATACACACCGTTCAGTGCCACTCCATACAAATCCTCGTCTCTGATGCCGTATGTCTCTCTTACAATTTTGGGCAATAACACATCAACTGACGTAGGCGTTAAAGCCCCACTAATGAGCTCAATGCCCACCGTATTCACTCTCCTGTGCACAGCTGGCGCCATGTTGTTGACTGAGTAGCTCGTCTGGGAAAACAGTAGAGGGGTGCAAAGCACGACCGCACTTTACCTCATCCAGGCAGTGAATGAATTGTAAATTAGACAAAACAATTTACTCAAACAGAGTAAAGAAAACACTTTACGTTAAAAAAGAAATTGAAATTACACTAAGAGTGAATTTGTTCAAAGAAATAAGAAAATTATGAATAAAAATAAAACAAGAAACAAAACTGGAAGTGTAACACTTACAAGTGGCAGGGCACACAACACTTACAAGTGGCAGGGCACACACAACAAGGATTGTACACTTATTTATCAATTATGTTCTTACAACAATATCTTGCTGTGACTGATACGACAAAAACTGCTGGCAAAAATAATGGTAAACAAGTCTGCGAAAAGATCAAGGGAATGAGACACTGCTGGGCATACGAAAAAAAAATAAGTTACACATAGAAATAAATGGATAATTTAGTATACTGGGGTGAATATCACTGCATGAACTACAATAATGACAAATACTGGAGCATACAATTCTGAAAGAATACAAGGTAAAAAAATGAATGAATTACTTCACACGCAGTGAATGACTGGGTTAAGGAATAAAATACTTCACAGAAATAAGGAATACACTTGAACACTACAAAAAAATACTTAATAAAGGCAGAGAGTAGCATAAAAAAAAAAACACAGATAAAAATATAAAAGTGAAACGATAACACTGAAAAATATTGCAAAAATAATGAATCAAAGAAACACTGAGTCTACACTGAAAACACAAGGCTTAGAGTACACAAGAAATTCACTGTAAATGTCTCACACACGCAATTGTCTTTAAATGCAAGGAAAATGTCTAAACAGAAAATTATCACTGAGGTATGGAGTGGTAGATGGCGGTGACGAGTAATGATTCCTCCTACACTCACACTGTTGTCGTGAAGAAATGCACTTTCTAGGTGAACTCACATAACTGTCTTTATCGTTGGCGCACAGCTACAATCTCTTGACCAATTATGTGAGCCAAAACAGTACTAGGACCCGGTACAAGAGTGGAAAAAAACCCACAGGTAGATGAGGTGGGGAGTGGGTGACGGGTGGGTAAAGCATCAACTCGCTGGCGCTCACTGGCGCACAGTCTCACCGATCACGAAGGTGGCTTATTAACTAAGCCACAATATGCCACAGGGATGGTGAAGACCACTCTTGCATCCAACTGGGAGCACAAAGCGATATATGAGACAATACTTCAGAAGAACTTGCGTGGCTTACTTCTCTCTCTTAGCTGGGTTAGAAGCTGGTTGACTGACTGGCTTAACCCACGAGAATGGCTTGTAACGATGCACACAGCATGAAGGAGCAGGTGGATGACAGGAGACAGGCTGTATGATAGGCTGAGGCAGGCTGGCTAGCGTTCACTTCCACAGTCTGCCTTACTGGCTGGCTTAATTGCAAAATCAGGGTCAACCCCTCGGAGATTGAAGCAATTAACACACGAACTAAGCCAGGAAGCTTGAAAAGCGGCTGCAACAGGCTTGCAGGCTGGAGTACACAGGGTGGAGGTGAGTGAGGGTAGCTGCTAGCTGGAGGTGGCAGAAACGGTTCACCTCTGACCTGCCGGCACCCCACAAACAATCTTCTAATGTCTGAAATACTCGTAAATCCACACCCACACTGCTATCACCAAATTGTCATGTGGGTTCAATAACGTGGATGGGGTAAAAACACTCACGTAGGCTGGTTAGTACGTATAATTATAACAGAAAGTATGGGGAGCACCATCAGCTGCCCTGCCTCTCTCTGCTCCCTATCTCAGACTGACCCACCAGTGCCTAGCGGGTGAACGGCATTCAAAAACATGCTATGGTCAGCAGCAACATGAATAACAGTCAGTGATTCACACAGACGGTTGGTAGTGAGTCACCTACCGGTAACTGGTTACTAGTAACTGGTATATATATATATATATATATATATATATATATATATATATATATATATATATATATATATATATATATATATATATATATATATATATATACTATGGCCACGAACAAATGGTACTGAATCAATAACAACACTGCGATTGGCCGAGGATTTGAACCCATGTCGTTTTGGCCCCTGCCTTGTAGTGAGCGAAAATCACATGACGCCTTAGCCTACAGGAGATTACCTGGAGAGGGTTTTGGGGGTCAACGCCGCCGCGGCCCGGTCTGAGACTAGGCCTCATGGTGGATCAGACTCTGATCAACCAGGCTGATACTGCTGGCCGCACGCAATCTGACATACGAACCACAGCTCGGTTGGTCAGACAGCCAAGGGTCTATTGGTAATCCCACTTATGTATGATAGGAGGCAATTGAACAGTCTTGGGCCCCAGACACTTATTGTGTTGTCTATCAGTGTACTCGTGGCGCCCCTGCCTTTCATCTGGGGGATGTTGCATCTTCTGCCAAGTCTTTTGCTTTCATGTGGAGTGATTTTCGGGTGCAGGTTTGGTACCAATCCTTCCATGACCTTCCAAGTGTATATTAACATGTATCTCTCTCGCCTGCATTCGAGGGAATACTGATCAAGGACCTTCAACCGTTCCCAGTAGTTTAGGTGCCTTATGTGTGCCGTTTAAGTTCTTTTTACACTCTCCAGGTCTGCAATGTCGCCAGCCTTGAAGGGGGCCGTTAGTGCACATCAGTACTCCAGCCTAGAGAGCACAAGTGATTTGAAGAGAATCATCATGGGCTTGGCATCCCTAGTTTTGAAGGTTCTCATTATTCATCCTATCATTTTCCTTGCCGATGAGGTAGATACATTGTTGTCTTTGAAGGCGAGATCCTCTGACATTATTACTCCCAGGTCATTCACATTACTTTTCCGTTCTATTGTATGGGTAGAATTTGCGGTATACCCTGACACATTTTTAATTTCTTCAAGTTTTCCATATCTGAGTAGTTGAAATTTCTCCTTGTTGAACTTCTTATTGTTTTTAGTGGCCCATTCGAAGATTTGGTTGATGTCCGCTTGGAGTCTCGCAGTGTCTTCGATGGAGGTCACTGCCATGCTGATCCAGGTGTCATCCACGAAGGAAGACATAGAGCTATGGCTATGTCAGAAATGAGGATGAGGAATAGAATGGGAGCGAGTACTGTGCCTTGTGGAACAGAGCTTTTTACCGTGGCTGCCTGGGACTTCACTCTGTTTACTATTACTCTTTGTGTTCTATTTGTCAGGAAGTTGTAGATCCATCTACCAACTTTTCCTGTTGTTCCTTTATCCCGCATTTTGTTTGTTATTACACCATGTTCACACTTGTCGAAAGCTTTTGCAAAGTCTGAGTATACTACATCTGTATTTTGTTTATCCTCTACAGCATCCAGGACCTTGTCATAGTGGTCCAGTAGCTGGGACAGATAGGAGCGACCTGCTCTAAACCTGTGTTGTCCTGAGTTGTGTAACTGATGGGTATCTAGGTGGTTGGCGATCTTGCTTCATAGAACCCTCTCAAAGATTTTTATGATATGGGATGTCAGTGCTATCAGTCTGTTGTTCTTTGCAACTGCATTACTGCCACCTTTGTGGAGTGGGCCTATGTCTGTTTTTAGTGTGTGGGATGACCCCTGTGTCTATGCTCCCTCTCCATAAAATGCTGAAGGCACGTGACAGGGACTTATTGCAGCTCTTGATGAACATGGAGTTCCACGAGTCTGAGCCTGGGGCAGAGTGCATGGGCATGTCATTGACTGCCTCTTCAAAATCTTGTGGTTATAATAATATCCGAGAGTTTTGGGATGACCAAATTTTGAGTTTCATTCATAAAGAATTCATTTGGATTGTCGACCCTTAGGTTGGGCAGTGGATCGCTGAACACTGAGTCATACTGGGACTTTAGTATCTCACTCGTTTCTTGGCTATCATCTGTGTATGTCCCATCCCCCCTAAGCAGGGGCCCTATACTGGATGTTGTTTTACCTTAGATTTGGCATAAGAGAAGACGTGTTTTTTTCAGTTTCTTTTATGGTTTTTAGTTCTTCCTTGTGATTCTTGTTTCCCGTAAGATTCCTTCAGCTTAAGTTCGATATTTGCAATTTCATTGACTAGTGCTTCCCTTTGTATTTCAGATATATTGACCCCACTCAGTAGCTCTGTGACTCCTCGCCTTCGTCTGTATAGGGAACGTCTCTCTCTTTCTAGTTTACATCTTCTCTTTCTTTTTCTTAATGGAATGTGTCTTGAGCAGATCTCAAGAACCACAGAATTCATTTTTTCAAGGAAGATGTTCGGGTCTGTGTTGTTTAGGATATCTTCCCAGCTTGTTTCATTTAGGACATGGTTTACCTGGTCCCATTGTATGCTTTTGTTATTGAAATTGAATTTCGTGAAGAGACCTTCATGACTTCTCACATTATGCTGGTCAGGAGCCTTGTGCATACATGTCTGTACTTTTATTATGCTGTGATCTGAGTGAATTTTCTGAGCGTATTTTCTAGTCTTGTAGGCTCTACTATTGGCTGGTTTAAGGTTAATTTGTTGCAGAGATTTAGTAGTTCGTGTGTATGTAAATTTTCATCTGAGCTGCCTCCCGGAGTGATCTCTGCTAAAACATTGTTTGCTATACTCTTCCATTTTAGGTGTCTCAGGTTGAAATCTCCTAGTAGTAAGGTGTTTAGGGCAGGAGTTGGGAGATTTTTCCAGACAGTGGTCAATTTTTTCAAGCTGCTCCTCGAATTGCTGGAAAATTGCATCTGGAGGCTTGTATATTACCACAATGACAAGGTTTTGGTTTTCGATCTTTACTGCCAAAACTTCAACTACATCGTTTGAGGTGTTTAGTTCTGTGCAAATGAGCGACTCCGTGGCATACAGGCCACTTCCCCCCCTTTGTTGCCTGTTTAGTCTGTCACATTGGAATAGGTTATAACCTGGGATCCATATTTCGTTGTCATAATGATCCTTTATGTGGGTCTCTGTGAATGCTTTAGACCCTGTATGTTTGCAAAGACAAATGCCGTATTGGTGGAATTTAGGGGGGTTTTATTTGCTTACTCTAATATCTGATGTTCTGGGGTAGAGGCTAACGTCCATGCCTCTGTTCCAGAAGTATTTTCAGGTCGTGTAGCATTATTGTCATTTCTTGCCACTCTGTTTTCCATTCTGGCCCTAAAACACCTCTGTCCCTGGAGAGGTTGTGGCTCCTCTCTTTTGTTTCCCATAATCTGGCTGGTTTGTGTCTTCTAGTCCCCTTTAGATGATGTGCCTGGCAGTATGCATTGTAACATTTTCTTTCATGGATTGATGAGTGACACATTTCTGAGTGAAATAGGTTGCAAGAAGGGAAGTTGCACTCTCCTGTTGTCATGTGGGTGTGGCATTTTTTGGGATGGTCAAAGGTGCATGTCCCACCTGTTTTACCAGATATACCGTGCCAGCAGATACCCTAGGCATAGTATTTACATAGATTGTACTTCTGTTTGCTAGGATTTATTGTAGCTGCATTCACTGCTGGAGTATTTATTTTTCCTGTTTCTTCAATATCTTTTACCCCTGTATGGACATCAGTGCTTCCACCAGGTTTTGCTGGTAGTGTGTCGACACTATTCCCTGAGGCCTCATCCCATGTTGATCAATCTCCAGAAGTATCTCTATTTTGAACCTCTGTGGACTGAATAAGGTTGTCTTCAGTGTCCTCCAGGACAACACTAGCACCCTCAGCACTGTCCTCCAGGACAGCACTAGCGCCCTCAGGAACACTTTCCTCCAAGACAACACTAGCACCGTCAGCACTGTCCTCCAAGACAGCCCCGTCCCTACCACCCATCATTTTTCCCAGCTGTCATATCATGCTGACATATCTTTCAAGAAGGACCACACACTCCTACAAAAATCAAGCACCTAGCCACTCTAGGTGTGTTACTCTTTGTCCGAGGATTTACGGTGGTGTGGGTGACTCTAAGCTAATTTCATTCTTATCCCCGTTTGGTGTACCAGCCTCAACAAGCAGTATATATATTATTGTGACCACGAACAAGTAGTATTGAATCAATAACAACACTACGACTAGCCAAGGATTTAAACCCATGTCGTTTTGCCCCTGCCATGTGGTGAGCGAAAATCACATGACGCCTTAGCCCACAGGACCACGAACCCTCGACGTATGAAGCGAGAGCTTCTGCCACCAGACCAAGGATCACAGTGGCTGGTGGTCAAGTCATTCCTATAACTTAATGAAAGTCAGAAAAGAGCAACATGCTGTCCTAATAAAAGTTGTTCTGTAACCGGTCTTTTCTTCATCGTGAACATTGCTTTCTGAAAACATTCATGACTAAATAAAATGAAATACTCACGTTAGGCTTTTATACATGCTTGAATGTATGGGATAACCAAAGTCATCCATTCCTGACTGTGGCGTGTATACCCAGGTTCCTCCAACCTTGGAGGATTTCTCCCACACAACTGGCACCATATCGTTTGCCAGGATGTGACGAGTGGCGCACAGCCCGGCTGCACCACCTCCTATTACTCCCACAACTTTCATTTTCTGGAAGGAAGTCATATTCAGTATAATGTTTTTAAGTCATATTCAGTTTTTTAAGTCATATTCAGTATGTTTTAAAGTAATATTCAGTATGTTTAAGTCACATTCAGTATAATGCTTTTAATTCATATTCAGTATAATGTTTTAAAGTCATATTCAGTATAATGTTTTAAAGTCATATTCAGTATAATGTTTTAAAGTCATATTCAGTATAATGTTTTAAAGTCATTTTCAGTATAATGTTTTAAAGTCATTTTCAGTATAATGTTTTTAAGACATATTCAATATAATGTTTTAAAGTCATATTCAATATAATGTTTTTAAGACATATTCAGTATAATGTTTTTAATTTAAATCAGTATGACCATCGTCAACAAAATCATTAGCCAGCTTATCCCAATAGAAACCATCTTAATTATCTTACTCCCAGGTATTAGCCAGCTTATCCCAATAGAAACCATCTTAATTATCTTACTCTCAGGTATTAGCCAGCTTATCCCAATAGAAACCATCTTAATTATCTTACTCCCAGGTATTAGCCAGCTTATCCCAATAGAAACCATCTTAATTATCTTACTCTCAGGTATTAGCCAGCTTATCCCAATAGAAACCATCTTAATTATCTTACTCCCAGGTATTAGCCAGCTTATCCCAATAGAAACCATCTCAATTATCTTACTCTCATGTATTAGCCAGCTTATCCCAATAGAAACCATCTTAATTATCTTACTCCCAGGTATTAGCCAGCTTATCCCAATAGAAACCATCTTAATTATCTTACTCCCAGGTATTAGCCAGCTTATCCCAATAGAAACCATCTTAATTATCTTACTCCCAGGTATTAGCCAGCTTATCCCAATAGAAACCATCTTAATTATCTTACTCCCAGGTATTAGCCAGCTTATCCCAATAGAAACCATCTTAATTATCTTACTCCCAGGTATTAGCCAGCTTATCCCAATAGAAACCATCTTAATTATCTTACTCCCAGGTATTAGCCAGCTTATCCCAATAGAAACCATCTTAATTATCTTACTCCCAGGTATTAGCCAGCTTATCCCAATAGAAACCATCTTAATTATCTTACTCCCAGGTATTAGCCAGCTTATCCCAATAGAAACCATCTTAATTATCTTACTCCCATGTATTAGCCAGCTTATCCCAATAGAAACCATCTTAATTATCTTACTCCCAGGTATTAGCCAGCTTATCCCAATAGAAACCATCTTAATTATCTTACTCCCAGGTATTAGCCAGCTTATCCCAATAGAAACCATCTTAATTATCTTACTCTCAGGTATTAGCCAGCTTATCCCAATAGAAACCATCTTAATTATCTTACTCCCAGGTATTAGCCAGCTTATCCCAATAGAAACCATCTTAATTATCTTACTCTCAGGTATTAGCCAGCTTATCCCAATAGAAACCATCTTAATTATCTTACTCCCAGGTATTATTAAAGATAACAGATTTGTGATCACATGCACCAAGCTCTTCAGTGATCTCCAGATTATTAAAGCAGGTTTCTTTATTTAACATGACTAGGTCAAGCAAACTATTACCTCTGGTAGGCTCTATTACACACTGATTCACAAAACAGTCCTGTGCTACTTACAAATACAAATACAAATGTTTTGTTTCTCTGTAAAGATTACAACGTGAGGTTTACATATTATAAAATACTAATTACAAAGAGGGTCACTATCATGTCTAGCATAACTAAGCACTTCGGGCAAACTAATAATAATTCTAACTCTTCGTTGATACAAGTTATGGAAAATATTGATATTAAAGCTAGGTAACTACATTATAGTTTGTAAATTTAACAATGAGAATGGTTTTATCTTGGCATGATACACAGTTTCTATTGGAGAATCTCAGGCAAACTTATGACTAGTTTAAGATTTGTTAGGTAAAAACTTTATTCGAAATTTTATGTTTACAGTCATTTGGGTGAGTGTAAGTGTAAACTGGGGGGAATCGCAGATATCTAGATTAGGTCTAGTTTGTTTTTTATGTGTGCATGATACAAGATAATAGGTGGTTTTCATGTAGCTAGCTGACGGTGGGATGTATCAGGGAGATAAGATGTGTTTTTAACGGTAGTTTTGAAAGTGATGATTGTGTCTGCAGTTCTAGAGTTTTCAGGCAGGGAGCTCCAAATCTTAGGCCCTTTAATGTACAGTGAATTTTTGTACAGGTTTAGCCGGACACAGGGAATGTCAGAGATTTTTGTGCCTGGTGTTTTGCCTGTGAGTCCTGTCACGACTATCAAGAAAGTGTTTTAGTTCAGGGTTAATATTGGAATTTATGGTTTTGTAAATGTAGGTTGCACAGTAGTAAGTGTGGATGTCCTGAACAGTGAGTAAGTTTAGATCTTTGAAGAGTGGGGGGAGAGGGTGTTGCCTAGTATTGGACTGTATGATAATTCTTACTTTGGCTTTTTGTTGGGTAATTATTGGCTTTAGGTGTGTTGCTGCTGTAGATCCCCCAGACACAGATAGCATAGGTGAGGTAGGGATAGATGAGTGAATAGTATAGTGTGAGAAGGGCTGATTGTGGCAAGTAGTTGCGTATCTTGGAGAGAATCCCAACCGTTTTAGATACTTTTTTTGTTAAGTGATGGATATGGGTGCTGAATTTCAGGTTGCTGTCAAGTTGTAGGCCCAGGAATTTCCCGTCATTATGTTTAGCAATAAGAGTGTTGTCGATCTTAATGTTCAGTTGTGCAACATCTGCTCTGTTAGCAAACTTGATATAGAAGGTTTTGTCAGTGTTGAGTGTAAGTTCATTGGCTGTCATCCAAGTAGATATTTTTAGCAGCTCCTCGTTAACAATGGTGTTGAGGGTGGCAAGATTTGGGTGGGAGATGACACAAGTCGTGTCATCAGCAAAGAGAATTGGTTTCAGGTGTTGTGATACGTTGGGAAGATCGTTGATGAATAAGAGGAAGAGCAGGGGACCAAGGACACTTCCCTGTGGCACTCCAGTATCAAGTGGTCGTATTGATGAAGTTGTGTCTTTAATGGTGACATACTGATACTTATTAGTAAGGTAGGATTTGAAATATGCAAATGCATGGCCTCTTATACCATGATGGTTAAGTTATGAAGTAGGATGCCATGGTCTATTGTATGGAGAAATTTTCTCCAGGAGAGGGGTATTAGCTCCCTTCAGCCCCTTTCAGCCCAGAGGGGCCCAGCCCTCTCAGAAGGGGCAAACATCTTGTTTACTGCTACAGCAAGTAACTGATCCCAGATGCAGTACGAGTATGTAACGTGGTCAAGCGACCGCCGCTCATTGCAAGAATCCGATGTTGCAAATAGTTTAGTTATGAGAGACAGTCCATCTCTTACCTTAGCAGGACAATTAAGTAAAATCCTGCTCCTACTATATTACCATGGTAAAGATAGTGGGCATTGTTGTCTATGCTTAAGACAGCAAGATTCAAGCATTCTGCATTGCTTTATAGTGGAAGTTTGGCAAGGAACCAAAAAATACTAGGTCAGCTTTTCCTTTATGTTCTAGGGGCATTGCTCCGGCATAGGAGGCTGTGAGATCAGATTACTTTTCACCCTACTGGGAGTCACACTGACGCCAGGATAACCAACAAAGAACACTGATCCGTGCATTAGTGCGAATAAAGTGTCTCAAAAAAACACAAAAAACACTTACAGAGAAGTGTGATCAGCTTCTCTAGTAAACAGAATCTGAATAAACAAACAATTCTTGATGAACATTGTAACAACGAGTGTTGCAATCCAACAGAGTGTAGTGCGATATTCTTCAAAGAACACTATTCTTCAATCAAGTCATCAGAAATCCGGGGTATCTACGGATCAGATACATATACCCAGGTACGATTGACTATGCAGTTGAGTACAAAGTTACGAATTAGTAACTTATCATAAACCCTGGTGAGAAACGGACCTTTGAGTCCATATATGTAAGTTTTGTCAGCAATCATGAAATATACTGACATAATACCCCCTAGGGGTAATTTATTATTAAGACATTTCCATTTCAGTCCATTGCAAAGTGGTTAAGACAGCTTCTCAAGACCTCACCTGCATGGGCGGCTGTGTGGGCGATAGCTGTCTTATCAAGCTAAGTTCCCCCTATATTTAAACTTTAACCTTAGCTGGTAAACCATTTCTCAACATACTGTGTCTAAAACTTTCCTTAGGTCAATAAAAAGTCCTAATGGATATTCCTTATTTTTCAGTGCTGTGTAAAGCAGATCTAGCATTTTTACAATTGCATAGTTTGTGCTTTTATTTATTTTTTTTTTTTTGAAGCCAAATTGGCAGGAGTTGAGTATGCTTTGTGCTGTTATAAACAAATATAATCTCTTGTGCACGAGTTTCTCGAAGATTTTGGATAGCAATGGTAAGTTTGATATTGGTCTTTAGTTGTTTACAACTGTGGGGTCACCACCTTTGTGTACTGGTGTAACCCTTGCTATCTTGAGTAATGTTAAAAAGTAATGAAATAGCATGTGAAAGGACAAGGGCCACCCGTTTGTACAATAATGGTGGGACTTGTGACAGATTCCCTGATTTATTTTTAAGTGACTTGATAATCGGTGTGACTTCAGTGGGCTCAGTAGGTGCAAGATAGGAGGAGGTTGGGAAATTCCCATCTAAGAAATCGGCTGCTCGGCTATTGGTACCTGGGATTTTACTGGTGAGACTTGATCCTATGGTTGAGAAGAAGTCATTTACCTTGTTAATTGTATCAATAGGATGTAGTGGTGTTTCGTTTGGTTTAGTTTGGACAATATTCCTATTTTTTTTTTCAAATTGTGGGTGCCCGGGTCTTTTTTATATCTCCTCTTGTTTCAGTGAATCTGCTGGAGTAGTACAAATGTTTGGCTTTTTTTATTAGTTTGGTGAGAACTGATGCATAGTGTTTAATAATATCTTTGTCTATGTTGCTTTTCATATTGATGTTTCATATCAATGGATCCCACTACTTGGACCTGTTGTAACGATACTTTGTCGCCAATACAAAAAAAGGCTGAGAGCACTTAGAGTTGTGGCAGGGTTTCACCCCAGGTATGGTGCTAATGTTAAAATTTTGAAAATGATGTATTTTGCTTATATTAGATCATTGGTTGATTATGCTACGCCACTACTTGCTCTTGTGTCTGACTGGAAGCTTGAAGGGCTGGAAAAACTGTAGAACAAAACAATGAGGATCATTTTAGGATGCCCTCGTACTGCCAAAATTTTAAATATGCAAACAAATTTGATATACTAAGCATCAGAGATCGTGTTACTGAAAGAAATATCCTAATTGGGGACAATATGCTTAGGCTAGCCCATACAAACACCTGCGCAGAAGCCCTCCAAACTTTCCTCAGCACTGGTGAACACTCCTCCAGATGAATCGAAAAAACTGGAACCGACCTCCACATGAATCAGATACATGATCTATGTCAAGTAAGGCAACAGTGGCACTTCTCCACTCCATTGGATATTACCCCATTCCAAACTACCATCCTCCATTTCCCCCAACTACTTAAATCACCTCTAAAGATTCGCCTTGAAGCCTAACATGATGCCTTAAGCTGTATTGATAACCTAGTCACACAACACACACTCTCACAAATTATTTACGTTGATGGTTCTGTTCACCAAATCACTGGTGCAGCTGGTAGTGCTGTTGTTGTCGTACAGAGTGATGGTTCTCTTAAATTAATTGGAGCACGCATCAATAATTGGGCCTCTACCCATCAGACAGAATTGTTTTCCATATTCCTTGCACTGAATTGCATCCATGTATCTAAGATTGGCACTTTAATTGTAACTGATTCTCTGTCATCCATAAATGCTCTCAACTCATTAAGTATAAATTGTGGCATGCTCGTGTCAGAAGCCAGACATAGGTATTGTAGGATTGTGGACAGTGGAGTCAGAGTGCAAATGCTGTGGATTCCATCTGGCATTGGTCTTCGGATGCATGATAGAACTGATAAATTGGCTAAGTTTTCAAAGAGGGAGTAGATTACAATCTTGGCTTGTCAGTTAGCAGTCTGAGAACAATAATACAAAAGAACTTCAACTTAATTTTATTGACTTAAGACTCTGGGAGATTGACACAAGTCAGTCCATCTATCATCATTCTATCATGCAGGAGGAGCCACATGTCTGGTGCATCCAACAAAATAAGCCGACTCTTGGATGTCACTACTGCCCGGCTCCGGCTGGGTTACAAGTATCTTTGGCAGGTTAAATCACCACCACCAGATGTAGACCAAACGAAATGTAAACTTTGCCAGATGGACTATTATCACAGCCTGTGTCATTATGTATTGGAGTGCGATAAAATTAATGCATTCAGAGACAACTCACTCAGATATGTCTAAGTATTTTATCCACAGTATTACAGACCATTCTCGAAAAATACCCTGACTTTGCTATCCAGTAAATATATCATTATCACATGTGTGTGTGTGTGTGTGTGTGTGTGTGTGTGTGTGTGTGTGTGTGTGTGTGTGTGTGTGTGTGTGTGTGTGTGTGTCTGTGTGTGTGTGTGTGTGTGTGTGTGTGTGTGTGTGTGTGTGTGTCTGTCTGTCTGTCTGTCTGTGTGTGCTTGAATGTGAGTTTGCATGTGTATTTGTGTACTCATGTATGTGTGAGTGCTTGTACTCGTGAATGTATACTCGTGTGTGTGTGTGTGTGTACTCACCTATGTGTGTGTGTGTGTGTACTCACCTAGTTCTCACCTAGTTGAGGTTGCAGGGCTCGAGTCCAAGCACCCTCAGGAGCACTGTCCTCAAGGACTACACTAACACCCTCAGCACTGTTCTCCAGGACTACGCTAGTACCTTCAGCACTGTCCTCCAGGACAGCACTAGCACCATCAGGAGCACTGTCCAAGACAGCCCCGTCCCTACCACCCATCGTATTTTCCCAGCTGTCATACCATGCTGACATGTCTTCCAAAAAGGATCCTTTATTGGTGTTCTTGTCTTTTAATACAGATGTAATTTTCTCATACAGGTGTATTTCGTTTGGGCTCTGTTTGTCCAAGATTGCTTGAAATGTTGCATAAAAATGGGTATAAAGTCTCAAATAGCACATACTGAGTCTGTCTGGGTAGAATTTTCAGAGGGGAACTAAAAACTGATTTTAGGCTTCTCCCAGACTTGGACAGGGACCAAGGAAGCCTACTGTGGGAGGAAATTGTTAAGGCCACAAGGCACAATAATGTAGTAATTTTGGGGGTCTTTAAGCATTATTAAGATTGATTGGAATTCCTTGACAGTAATAATTACATCTTTATTTCTGTAAGTACATATACAATTGCTCACATCAATGACATACTACTATACAGAAAGCCGCTTGTTATGCTGAGCATTTCAGGCAAATTAGGTGAATTTTGTCCCAGGATGTGATCCACACCAGTGGATTAACACCCAGGTACCCATTTTATACTGATTGGTGAACAGGGACAGCAGGTGTCTTATGGAAACACATCCCTAATGTTTTCCAGTCATACTGGAGATTCAATCTCCAGACCTCAGTGTGTGAGTTGAGTGCACTAGTGCTCGAGCTACTGAAAATTTACAGTCTAACGACTTCTTAGAAGAAGTTCAGATTGTTTTTTAAATCAGTTTGTTACAAAACCTACAAGGGTAAATAACCTGCTTGACTTGGTTCTGGCAAACAAGGAAGCCCTTGTTAATAATTTAGAAATTTCAGAGGAACTTGACACAAGTGACCACAAATCAATTATCTTTAGCATTGAATGGAAGTATGATAGTAGGGATAACTCAGTAACGGTCCCAGATTTTCGCTTAGCAGATTGCAATGGACTTAGAGAACACCTATCATCTGTGGTCTAAACACTATGCATACTGCTCAAAAAACATTTATTCCATATAAAGAAATTAGATTGAATAGAAATGACCAGAAATGGATGAATAAAAGGCTCAAATATCCTTTAGAGCAGAAGAAAGAAATTTATAGGTGCATCAAAAGAGGGAGGGTCATCTTATGAATCAATATACTCACACTAAAAGGAAGTTAGAAAGGGGATAAGAAAAGCTAAACGGGACTATGAAATTAAAGTTGCTAGAGATTTGAATAAATAACCCAGGTTTTTTCCAGGTTTATAAAGCAAAAGTTAGAGAAAAGATAGGTCCCTTAAAAATAACTCTGGGGCATCTTACTGACAAGGTGAATGAAATGTGCTCGATATTTAATAATTATTTTCTCTCGGTTTTCACACAGTCAGATTCTAACAATATTCCAATAATTAAGTTTTTATAGTGGGCCTGAAGAAAATAGATTATGAAATATCACAGTCACTAGGGATATGGTAATCAAACAGGTAGACTGACTGAAACAAAATCTATGGACCCTGATGAACTTTTTTTAAGGGTTCTTAAGTAGTACAAAATGGAACTTTGTGAACCATTAACTAACACTCTTAATATATTTCTTCAAACAGGTGTAGTGTCTATGTGGGAGATGGCCAGTGTAATTCCTATTTTTAAACTAGAGGACAAGTCGTTACTGTCGAATTACCGGCCAATAAGCCTGACCGCAATTGTAGGCAAATTACTGGAGACAGTTGTAGCTATTATAAGAAGTCATCTTAATAAACATAATTTGATTAATGATACTCAGCATGGATTCACGAGGGGCCGTTCCTGCCTAATTTACTAGCTTTCTTCAGTTAAGCTTTTGAGGCAGTTGAACACGATATAGATTTTGATATTGTTTATTTGGATATTAGAAAGGGTTTTGATAGAATACCACCCCAGAGACTGTTAAAGAAAGTGGCAGCTCATGGCACTGGGGGGAAAGTGCTGTCATGGATAGAGTCGTGGCTCATGAACAGGAAACTGAAAATGTGTTATCTTCTTAATGATTATTTTTTATCAATCTATACACAAGAATATGTAAATGAGATTTCTGCAATTGACAATTATTCAGTTCCTGAAGAATTCAAATTAAGTAATATTACTGTCGCGAGGGATTTGGTTATCAAACAGATTGATAAAAACAAAACTCGTCCCTGGGACCCGACGAGTTGTGTTCCAGGGTACTTACAGAATACAAGATGGAACTTAGTCAGCTGATAACGAGCGTGTTAATGCTTCCATCCAAACTGGTGTTGTGCCAAAGATGTGGAAGATGGCTAATGGAGTTCCTATATTTAAATAAGGGGATAAGTCCATTCCATCAAATTGCCGTCCAATGAGCCTAACATCTAGGGTAGGCAAATTGGAATCAAGTATAGCTGATATTATTAAGAGTCACCTTGATGAGCATAATTTGATTAATGAGTCTCAGCATGAATTCCTGGGAGGTCGTTCCTGCCTGACAAATTTACTGACATTCTTTAATAAAGCATTAGAGGGAGTAGGTAATGATAAAGAATATAAAGTTATTTGGATTTCAGTAAAGCCTTCAAGAGAGTACATCACAAAAGACTTAAGAAAAGTGGCAGCTCATGGTATAGGTGGCTTAACAATAGAAAGCAGAGTTTTAAAACCATTGTTGTTCATTACTTACATTAATGACCTTGATGAAAGAACTCCAAGTGACATGAGCAAATTTGCCGAATAATTGATTGTGATGAGGCTAATAATGAACTCCAGGAGCACATGGACAAATTAATGTCTTGGTCTGAAAAGTGGCAGATGAAGTTCTATTTGGACAAGTGTAAAATCCTAGTCCTTGGGAACGAAAATAACCCTCGAAGTTATAAGCTAGGTGATGTTGAGCATGTGATCAAGTGTAAACATCACCTAGACTCACCACCTAGACTACATCACCTAGACTACATCACTAAACTATAAAAGGGGGAGACTACACAGGTATGAGAAACTTCCTGCAGGAGGTCCAGTGATACAGAGAATTGCCAGGCAAGTCAGTAAATGAAATGACGGAATATGTACAACAAAATGCAGGGAGGCCGAGGAAAGGTTTGTTCCTAAGGGCAATAGAAATAATGGGAAGACCAAAGCGAGTCCTTGGTTTATCCGAAGGAGTAGGGAGGCAAAATCTAAGTGCACCAGAGAATGGAAAAGGTACAGGAGGCAAATGACACAGGAAAATAGAGAGATTAGTCGAAGAGCCAGAAACGAGTATGGGGGACCCAGCAACAGTACGAAAACGACATAGCATCGAAAGTCAAGTCTGACCCGAAACTGCTGTATAGCCACATTAGGAGGAAGACAACAGTCAAAGACCAGATGATAATGCTGAGGAAAGAAGGTGGGGAACTCACAAGAAGCGATCAAGAGCAATGTGAGGAGCTCAACATGAGATTTAAGGAAGTATTTACAGTGGAGACAGGAAGGCCTCTGGGTGGACAAAACAGAGGAGGACACCTAAAAGAAATATACCAACAAGTGTTGGGTGACATACAACTTAGGAGGCGGCGAAGAAGCTGCTAAGGGATCTTGATACATCGAAAGCAATGGGACCAGACAACATCTCCCCTTGGGTCCTTAGAGCGGGAGCAGAAATGCTGTGTGTGCCACTAACCACATCTTCAACACATCCCTTGAAACTGGGCAACTACCAGAGGTATGGAAGACGGAAAATGTAGTACCCATATTTAAAAAAGGAGACAGAAAAGAGGCACTAAACTATAGACCAGTGTCGCTGACAAGTATAGTATGCAAAGTCATGGAGAAGATTATCAGGAGGAGAGTGTTGGAGCACCTGGAACTGAACAAGAGTATAAACGTCAACCAGCATGGATTTATGGATGGTAAATCCTGTGTCACAAACCTACTGGAGTTCTACGATAAAGTAACAGAAGTAAGACAAGAGAGAGATGGGTGGATTCATTGCATCTTCTTGGACTGCAAGAAGGCCTTCGACACAGTTCCTCACAGGAGATTAGTGCAGAAGCTAGAGGATCAGGTGTGTATAACAGGAAGGGCACTGTAATAGATCAGAGAATACCTGACAGGGAGGCAACAACAAATCATGGTATGTGATGAGGTATCACAGTGGGCACCTGTGACGAGCGGGGTCCCACAGGGGTCGGTCCTAGCACCAGTGCTATTTCTGGTATATGTGAATGACATGATGGAAAGGTTAGACTCAGAAGTGTCCCTGTTCGCAGATGATGTGAAGTTAATGAGGAGAATTAAATCTGATGAGGACCAGGCAGGACTTCAAAGAGACCTGGACAGGCTGGACACCTGGTCCAGCAACTGGCTTCTCGAATTTAACCCCGCCAAATGCAAAGTCATGAAGATTGGGGAAGGGCACAGAAGACCGCAGACGGAGTATAGGTTAGGTAGCCAAAGACTGCAAACCTCGCTCAAGGAGAAAGATCTTGGGGTGAGTATAACACCGAGCACGTCTCCGGAAGCACACATCAAACAGATAACTGCTGCAGCATATGGGCACCTGGCAAACCTGAGAATAGCGTTCCAATACCTTAGTAAGGAATCGTTCAAGACACTGTACACCGTGTACGTCAGGCCCACACTGCAGTATGCAACACCTGTTTCGAACCCACACTTGATCAAGCATGTCAAGAAATTAAAGAAACTGCAAAGGTGTGAGACAAGGTTAGTTCCAGAGCTAAGGGGAATGTCTTTCGAAGAAGTGTTGAGGGGAAATCAGCCTGACGACACTGGAGGACAGGAGGGTTAGGGGAGACATAATAACGACATACAAAATACTGCGTGGAATAGACAAGGTGGACAGAGACAGGATGTTCCAGAGAGGGGACACAGAAACAAGGGGTCACAATTGGAAGTTGAAGACCTAGATAAGTCAAAGGGATGTTAGGAAGTAGTAGAGGCAGGAACCATATATAGCTTTAAGATGAGGTACGATGAAGCCCATGGAGTATGGAGAGAGAAGACCTAGTAGCATTCGGTGAAGAGGCGGGGCCAGGAGCTGAGTCTCGACCCCTGCAACCACATTTAGGTGAGCACAATTAGGTGAGTACCTAGACTGCTCACCATGACTCACAAATCCGTGTGAAAAATATCTGGGAGTCATGGTGAGCAGAACTTTGAAGCCAAGACAACAGTGTGTATGTGTGCGCAATAAGGCAAACAGATTACCCTCGATTTCTTTCAAGAAGTATAAGTAAGAGGAGTCAAAAAGTTATTTTACATCTATACATCACTAGTGAGGCCTCACTTGGATTATGCTAAGTGATGACCTGTGAATGTCTCCTCTGAGAGATTCACAGGAAATTAATATCACAGTTCCTTAAATAGAAATAGCAAACTGGGCCATATACAAGCTAAATATAATTAAAACGTAAATTGATGAGGGATTCTTATATTGCCTCAGAGACTTCTTTAAGGTTTCCATTTTAGAATACCTAATAAACAATGATAAAAATAATAATAATAGTGATAATAATAATAATAATAATAATAATAATAATAATAAGAAGAAGAAGAAGAAGAAGAAGAAGAAAAACAACAACTGGGAGCTTGTTTCAGAACACTGTATCAGGGAAGTTAGTAAAGCGAAACTGCAGCTGAAGAAATTGAATTAGTAGAAAACAAGATACGAGTACTCACGTTAGGTAGGAACCGTGTGTTGTTCAGTACTGACGCTGAGTGAGGAGAGGTAAGAACCGTGTGTTGTTCAGTACTGACGCTGAGTGAGGAGAGGTAAGAACCGTGTGTTGTTCAGTACTGACGCTGAGTGAGGAGAGGTAAGAACCGTGTGTTGTTCAGTACTGACGCTGAGTGAGGAGAGGTAAGAACCGTGTGTTGTTCAGTACCGACGCTGAGTGAGGAGAGGTAAGAACCGTGTGTTGTTCAGTACTGACGCTGAGTGAGGAGAGGTAAGAACCGTGTGTTGTTCAGTACTGACGCTGAGTGAGGAGAGGTAAGAACCGTGTGTTGTTCAGTACTGACGCAGAGTGAGAAATTACCTAATTCGCAGGCCATTGATACACTGAAATGCACTCCCTTGAGGCAATTATATACTGACCCTTACTTGGCCTGTTGGCCTGTACATTGCAGAGTCACTTGTTTGCACAGAACTGCTTAATGCCTCAAATGATGTAGTGGAAGTTTTAGCAGCAAAGGTCGAGAACCAAAACCTAGTCATTGTGGTAGTCTACAAGCCTCCGGATGCAACATCCCAGCAATTCCAGGAACAGCTGTTAAAAATTGACCACTGTCTGGAAAATCTTCCAGCTCCTGCACCCAACATCTTGCTCCTGGGGGATTTCAACTTAAGGCACCTAAAATGGAGGAATATAGCAAATAATATTGTTGCAGTAATAACACCAGGAGGCAGCTCTGATGAAAACTCACACTCACACGAGCTTGTAAATCTCTGCACAAAATTCAATTTAAACCAGCAAATAATAGAGCCTACTAGACTGGAGAATACACTAGACCTCATCTTCACTAACAATGATGATCTGATAAGAAATGTCACCATATCAAAAACAATATACTCAGATCACAACATAATTGAGGTTCAGACATGTATGCGTGGAGCCCCAGACCGACAAAATGAGACTAGTCACGAGGGAGCATTCACCAAATTCAACTTCAATAAGAAAAACATAAAGTGGGACCAAGTAAACCAAGTCCTAACCGATATAAGCTGAGAAGATACACTAAGCAACACAGACCCCAACTTATGCCTAGAACAGATTAACTCGGTGGCACTCGATGTATGCACAAGGCTTATTCCTCTAAGAAAAAGGAGGAGTAGATGTAAAATAGAAAGAGACAGGCGCTCCCTTTACAGGCGACGGAAAAGAATAACAGAGCGGCTAAAAGAGGTCAATATATCTGAAATGCGTAGGGAGACACTGGTCAGAGAAATAGCAAGCATCGAACTTAAGTTCTTCCCGCGATTCCTGACTCCTTTAGGAGTCAGGAATCGCGGGAAGAACTAAAAGCCATAAATGAAATCGAAAGAAACCCAAAGTATTTCTTCTCCTATGCCAAATCAAAATCGAGAACAACGTCCAGTATTGGGCCCCTACTTAAACAAGATGGGTCCTACACAGATGACAGCAAGGAAATGAGTGAGCTACTCAAGTCCCAATATGACTCAGTTTTTAGCAAGCCGCTAACCAGACTGAGAGTCGAAGATTAAAATGAATTTTTTATGAGAGAGCCACAAAATTTGATTAACACAAGCCTATCCGATGTTATCCTGACGCCAAATGACTTCGAACAGGCGATAAATGACATGCCCATGCACTCTGCCCCAGGGCCAGACTCATGAGAAATTTCAATTACTCAGATATGGTAAACATGAGGAAATTAAATCTTCATCAGAGTACAAAACAAATTCTGGCCACAAAATAGAGCGAAACACCAACGTCAAAGACCTGGGAGTGATTATGTCGGAGGATCTCACCTTCAAGGACCATAACATTGTATCAATCGCATCTGCTAGAAAAATGACAGGATGGATAACGAGAACCTTCAAAACTAGGGAGGCCAAGCCCATGATGACACTCTTCAGGTCACTTGTTCTATCTAGGCTGGAATATTGCTGCACTCTAACAGCACCTTTCAAGGCAGGTGAAATTGCCGACCTAGAAAATGTACAGAGAACTTTCACGGCGCGCATAACGGAGATAAAACACCTCAATTACTGGGAGCGCTTGAGGTTTCTAAACCTGTATTCCCTGGAACGCAGGAGGGAGAGATACATGATTATATACACCTGGAAAATCCTAGAGGGACTAGTACCGAACTTGCACACGAAAATCACTCACTACGAAAGCAAAAGACTTGGCAGACGATGCACCATCCCCCCAATGAAAAGCAGGGGTGTCACTAGCACGCTAAGAGATCATACAATAAGTGTCAGGGGCCCGAGACTGTTCAACTGCCTCCCAGCACACATAAGGGGGATTACCAACAGACCCCTGGCAGTCTTCAAGCTGGCACTGGACAAGCACCTAAAGTCAGTTCCTGATCAGCCGGGCTGTGGCTCGTACGTTGGTTTGCGTGCAGCCAGCAGCAACAGCCTGGTTGATCAGGGGCTGATCCACCAGGAGGCCTGGTCACAGTCCGGGCCGCGGGGGCGTTGACCCCCGAAACTCTCTCCAGGTAAACTCCAGGTATCTCTCATCAGCTATGGGCTGTAGAAAAGCTGTTTCACGTCAGATCAGTCTTCTGGGTGCAGCTGTAGAACGGCTGAGACAGCAACAAAGCTAAGTATCTTTATTCCTGTACAGATACATAGCAAATATTCTACAGAATCCCTTACAGTCTCACTCTACCCTCCACCTCTCTGTCTTCCCCCCTGCTCTCCCTCACTCACCCTCCCTCCCTTGCTCTCTCTCTCTTTCTCCTCTTCCCCTTTTTCCTTCTCTTTCTCTCCCCTCCTCTTCCCCAAGTATTTTCTCCCCTCTCCCTTTGCCTCTCCCTCCCCTTATTTAATTCTCTTTACCCCTCCCTATCTCCCTCCCCATTTGCCACTGTCTCCCCCTTCCCTTATCTCTCCTCCCTACCTCCCTCTCCCTATCTCTGCTTCTCCCTACCTCCCTCCCCCTCTCCCTCCCTCTGCCCCAACACACAAACACACACATACACACTCAAATACACACACACACACACACACACACACACACACACACACACACACACACACACACACACACACACACACACACACACACACACACACACACACACACACACACACACACACACACACAGAGGTATGATAAAGCTCACGGTTCATGGAGGGTGACCTAGTAGTGACCAGTGAAGAGGTGGGGCCAGGAGCTGGGACTTGACCCTTGCAACTACAACTAGGTAAGTACTGTTGAGAAATGGTTTACCAGCTAAGGTTGATTAAATATAGGGAGTACTTAGCTGATAAGACAGCAAATCGTCCACACAGCTGCCCATGCAGATGAGGTCTTAAAAAGCTGTATCATCCACTTCTTAACGGGCTGAAAAAGATTATATTATGTTCTTTGTTGGTTATCCTGGCGTCAGTGTGACTCTCAGTAGAGTCAGAAGTAATCTTGATAGAAGCTGAAGCGTCCTTGGATGTCCACGTCTTCCATAGTCTAGGTATACGCACACTGGTACACTATGTTTCACAAAATCTGTCTTTATTGTTCACAATCTTATCACTGAAGAAGCTGATCACACTTCTCTGTAAGTGTTTATTGTGTTTTGTGAGACACTTTGTTCACACTAATGCATGGATCAGTGTTCTTTGTTGGTTATCCTGGCGTCAGTGTGACTCTCAGTAGAGTCAGAAGTAATCTGACCTCACATCGTCCTATGCCGCTCCAATGCCCCTCGAACATAAAGGAAAAGCTGACCTATGCTTCCTTGCCCTCCATGAAGCAAAGCAGAATTCTTGCTGTCTTAAGCATAGACAACAATGTACACTATCTTTACCATGGTAATAAAGTGGGAGCAGGATTTTCCTTAATTGTCCTGCTAAGGTAAAAGACAGACTGTCTTTTATTAAACTACACTTTGCAACACTGGACTGCAAGGAGCAGCGGTCACTTGACCATGTCACATACTCAACTGAATCTGGGATCAATTACTTGCTGTAGCAGTAAACAAGATGCTTGCCCCTTCTGAGAGGGCTGAAAGGGGATGAAGGGGACTAATACCCCCTTCCTGGAGAAAATTTCTCCACACTGGGGGGCGGCGGAGGTTCGGTGCAGGTGAACTATTCATCAATTAACATTAATTTGATTTTCTCACTCACCACCACTGCTGCTTGTCTTTTCTGAACAGCTTTAGTCTGTGCGGTTTCTGGAGAATCATTAATTTTATTTTCAACACTGTGTAATTCTAATGGCACTAGTTTATTTAATGTCCGCTTATTCACTACACCTTTGCTTAAAACATCAACTGTCCTGATGATTCCATTTGCATCAGGTTATATGGTCACAAATTTTCCAAGTGGCAATTGGGACCTCGGACCATCATTGTCAATAATCACTATGTCACCAGGTCTTAAGGACCTGGAACACCAGGAACACCAGCTCCATAGAAGTGTTCTCTCAATGAGGTGAGATAGTCTTCTCGTCAAATTTTCTCCCAACGTTCAATCACTTTATTAAGGTGTTTAGTTCGAGCCTTGCCGTAGAGTAAATGAGATGGTCTTAACACTTCTAAATTGTCCAGATCATCGGTAACATAAGTTACAGGTGTGTTATTGACTCTATTTTCCATTTCAGGCACAACTGTACGGAATTCTTCTAAGTCGATTCTCTGACGATGAAGAGTCTTCCTTAAACAACGTTTCACAATGCCGATCATTCTTTCATAAAATCAGCCGAGCCATGGAGATTTAGGAAAAATGTATCTCCAACGACAACTGCGTTGATTCAGCATCTGTTGTACTTCTGGTTGATCAAAGATCTTGCTTATATAAGCAGCACCAGCAACAAAGTTCGTTGCATTGTCTGAAATCATCAGTCTGGGACATGCCCTTCTGGCTGCAAACCTTCTGAATAATTTGATAAAGGTTTCAGCAGACATGTCAGTGGCTACTTCTATATGTACTGCTCTAGTTGTAGCACAAGTGAACAAACAGATGTACACCTTGATGGGAACTTTGTCAACTGTTTTGATTAAAATTATTGGTCGAGTGTAATCTGCATCTGCCACCTTAAATGGAGTGATATGACAAACTCTTTCAGAGGGTTATGGAGGTGGACCTGGATTCTGACATACTTGCATATCATAGTGACGACAAGTAATACAGGCCTTTATTTGTTTTTTCGCACTTTGTCGACCTTTAGGTATCCAGTAGGATTGTCGTATATGACAAAGTGTGTCAGCTACTCCACCATGTAACACGTTACTGTGGGCGTTTTGCACAATCAGTTTTGTTAGCCAATGATTCTTGGGGATCAATATTGGATGTATGGCTTCTTTAGGTAGTGAAGAATTATGAATTCTTCCTCGACATCTTACAATCTTTTCTGAGTCGAGATGAAGTCCTAAAGAATTAATCATAACAGGTTTCTTTGAGGATTTATCTTGTGTTTCTAGAAATTTATATTCTGTAGAGAAAACATCTTTCTGTATTAGTTTCACCCAGTATTTAATGGGTTCAAGACATTCATAATCAAGTTTTATTCCTTTATGAATTTAAAGACAAGAGCTGTAACTCTTAAGAGTTTACCCAAAGATGAGTATTTAGATCCATCAATGACTATTTCTGTTATGTCTGCAGTATTTACACAACTTATTTCTGCTATGTTGAAGCAAACTGTTACTTCTGGCATAATGTGAGCTCTTTGCTGTGGCCAGTTATTTTCATTAGAGAGCCAGTTCGGTCCGTGGAGCCATAATTTATTATCCACAAATTTCTCGAGTGGGACACCACGTGACAACATGTCAGCTGGATTCTCTTGGGTAGAGCCGTGGAGAAAGAGATAATCTCTCTGCATCTCTTTTATTTCTGCTACTCTATTCTGTACATAGACCAAGTTACTCTTATCATTTATTAACCACTGGAGAAATGCTTATTATCACTCCAGATCACGTTTTTTTTCAATAGTGAGATTATCAAGTACTTTGTTGAGATAGACAGCTAATTTTGTACCTACTTAGAGTGCTGTCAGTTCCAGTTGTAGTACTGTTCTGACCTTCAAGGGTGCTACCCTGGCCTTCGAAGTAATTAGTGTACTTCCGTCAACATTACTTATGTAAGCTACAGCGCCATAACCTCTGGTTGACGCATCACAGAACACATGTAATGTGTACTTGTTTCCCTCTTGACCTATTTGTCTGGGAAATGTAATTTGATGAAGTTGTTTAAACTCCTTGGATATTTCATCCCATGCTTGACTCATTTCTAGAAGCAAGTTCTCATCCCATCCAATTTAGTTTCCATGCATCTTGCATAAGCATTTTACCTTTTATGATCATCGGTGAGACGAGTCCTAGAGGATCAAAACATTGAGATACCTCTGACAGTAAACTACGTTTAGTGAGTGTACTGCATGATTTATTGCTGTTTTCAGCAAGTGAACATCATGTTTACTTGCTATATTTTGCACAAAACAGTGATAATAATCACTTGCAATGATTAAATCAATTGGACTAATAGTGTCCGTCTGTATGTCAAGACAGGCTAACTTGACCTTAGCTGCTGTCAGTGCTGCAACTGTTTCTTTTAATCCCTGGATCTGCACAGACTTAGGCAAATCATCTACTACCACAGCTTCTACTGTCTTTTTCCTGTTTCCTAGACCAACAGTGATTCTGGCTAGGTCATATGTCTGTTTACCAGAATTGTGGAAAAAACCAGCTATATCTAACTGTACTTTGGCATAGAGTTGTTTATTCAGTTTCTGCAATACTGTTCTTCTTATGAAGGACCTTTGTGAGCCTTGATCAAATAGTGTTAGCACATTGGTTTTGTATAATTTATTAGATAACTCAACTCGAGCTATCGGGAGAGCAGTTGCTTTAAATTTATCTCTCACATTTAATGCTGTTGCTTGTTGACTTCCTGATTCTGTGGAAGTCTTCTGCTGTTCAGCAAAAGTATTTGGGCATAATGCTGTATGATGCATACCCTTGCATTTAAAACACTTCTTCAGTGAGCATTTTCCTCCCTTGTGTTCACCTAAACACTTGATGCACCTTTTCAGCTGATGAACACGTTTATGTGCCTCCATTGTTGTGTATTGACTACACTACTGTGCCCAATGTGTTCCATCACAAAGTACACATTTTGGAGTACGTTTATGTGTGACAGTCTGTTTACTGTCTGTTGTATTCACAGCTTGATAAATGCCTATATGGGATTTCCCTTTATGTGGTTTAGAGGGAGTAGGTATACTCTTTTTATACTGAGTTGAAGATTTATTATCCACAGGATTTGTGGATTTTTCGTCTTGTCTCGTTGCTTGCATGCATGAAACTATTGTTTGTAAACCATTGCTAATTTCTTCACAAGTGAAATAGCGTTTATTGAACATAATATTTAATCGTTCAATAGTTTGTGGTGACAACTTATCCTGTACAATACCACTGATAAACCAATTACATTGATGTAGGTCAAATTTAGAACCTAGAGATCTGAGACTATTGTCTTATGTGATTCTAAATGCCTGTAAGTCTGAAAAACAATGTTTGGGTGGCTTCAAGCTTGATATTAAGACTGCATGTCTAACTCTAGCCTTGTCAGCATGAAAGTAATTGTCTTCTAAGACACGTAAGGCTATTTGATAATTGCCTTTAACCACCGGAAATGACTTAATCAGTTCATAGGGTCCTTCCTTCATAAGACATTTAAGATAATTAAACTTAGCAATCTCATCTATGTCAGTTCGTGAATTTACTATGGATTGAAAACTACTAATGAATTCTTCATAATTATGACCTTGGAAAATAGGTAATGACAAGGTAGGCAAGCTTGGTAATGGGACACTTGTTCCATGTTTTGATGTAACAGGTGTTTGACTACTAGTTATAGTAAGTCTCTGTGACAGGGTTTTACGGCAAATTGCCTGTACTCCTGTCCTCCTTAACTGTTGATTAAAAGTATCCAAAACATTTTTAATTTCATCCTCGGATGGATCTGATTCAAGAAACTTATTTTCATAATGTGTATAGTCTGAATTAATTATTCCCAGACGTGTAAGTAATTCAAATTTGACCTCAAGGTCATCAAAATCTATGTTTGTATCTTGAGTTACTCCTATACAGACTGAAATTAGATTTTCTAATTGTGTAATCTTAGTCTGTAAAAACTGAAACTGAGTTTTCAAACAAAGTCATTTTAATGGTATACTGAAAATTCTAGCACCACACTTAGAGTGTTTAAAACACAATGTACTGCTATAAACAGCTGAGTTTTTGTTATGCTTAAGTCAGCAATAATCGAGTCACACACTACTGACCAACTAAGCTTAACCTCAGGGTCAATAACCATGAAGGGTACAGAGTACATATGGCTGGTGTTTATGGCTTGAGTTTGCTGTGTCAGCCTGACAACAATGATTAATCGTAAATAACGACGTTATACAGTTCATTCACTATACTCTATGAATGTCACTGTATAACTGTAAATCACACGTGTATATTTTTTACACATATATAAATGTCACTGTTAGTGTATATATGAAAGCTTACACTTCACATATAGTTTCCTTTAACATAACAGTTTACCTGGAGTTTACCTGGAGAGAGTTCCAGGGGTCAACGCCCCCGCAGCCCGGTCTGAGACCAGGCCTCCTGGTGGATCAGAGCCTGATCAACCAGGCTGTTGCTGCTGGCTGCACGCAAACCAACATACGAGCCACAGCCCGGCTGATCAGGAACTGACTTTAGGTGCTTGTCCAGTGCCAGCTTGAAGACTGCCAGGGGTCTGTTGGTAATCCCCCTTATGTGTGCTGGGAGGCAGTTGAACAGTCTCGGGCCCCTGACACTTATTGTATGGTCTCTTAACGTGCTAGTGACACCCCTGCTTTTCATTGGGGGGATGGTGCATCGTCTGCCAAGTCTTTTGCTTTCGTAGTGGGTGATTTTCGTGTGCAAGTTCGGTACTAGTCCCTCTAGGATTTTCCAGGTGTATATAATCATGTATCTCTCCCTCCTGCGTTCCAGGGAATACAGGTTTAGGAACCTCAAGCGCTCCCAATAATTGAGGTGTTTTATCTCCGTTATGCGCGCCGTGAAAGTTCTCTGTACATTTTCTAGGTCGGCAATTTCACCTGCCTTGAAAGGTGCTGTTAGTGTGCAGCAATATTCCAGCCTAGATAGAACAAGTGACCTGAAGAGTGTCATCATGGGCTTGGCCTCCCTAGTTTTGAAGGTTCTCATTATCCATCCTGTCATTTTTCTAGCAGATGCGATTGATACAATGTTATGGTCCTTGAAGGTGAGATCCTCCGACATGATCACTCCCAGGTCTTTGACGTTGGTGTTTCGCTCTATTTTGTGGCCAGAATTTGTTTTGTACTCTGATGAAGATTTAATTTCCTCATGTTTACCATATCTGAGTAATTGAAATTTCTCATCGTTGAACTTCATATTGTTTTCTGCAGCCCACTGAAAGATTTGGTTGATGTCTGCCTGGAGCTTTGCAGTGTCTGCAATGGAAGACACTGTCATGCAGATTCGGGTGTCATCTGCAAAGGAAGACACGGTGCTGTGGCTGACATCCTTGTCTATGTCGGATATAAGGATGAGGAACAAGATGGGAGCGAGTACTGTGCCTTGTGGAACAGAGCTTTTCACCGTATATCTATAAGAAATTTAAACACAAATCTTGTCTCTTAATCTGGCTATAAACATTATGAACACTATGTGTATATACACTCAGACAAACTGAACATCAGTTGGGTTGCTTCTGTCCCCAGCGTTTTTGAGAGTTGATACCGGGTGCCATCCCCCGTTTTCTTGTTGGGTGAGTCACCCAGCTCCGGTTTTCATTGGGCGAACGCTGGGTGAGGGCCCGTTTTCTTTTGGCTGCCCATTCTCTGTGATTGAGTCTGGAGGAACTCATTTATACCGATTATATTGTAAAACACTAGCTTTACAGCTTTTTTTTCGAAGGACCTTGGCTCGTAGGCTATTTGTACACTGTAGTACAACATATTTGGACCACAGTGTGGCCTTTATCTGGTTCGAGCACGACCACACTTAATAATAAATTACCCCGAGGGGGTGTTATGTCAGCATATTTCATTCACTGATGGCTGACATTCGCACTTGTGTGGACTCAAAAGTCGGCACCTCACTGCTGACTATAGGTTGATTACAAACTCCTTGTGACACAAGAACTGCACAGTCCCTCATACTACAAGAAATTTATAACCCACCTTGCTCTTGTAGCATGAGCTATGGTGTTCTTTACACCCTCGACAGGTATCAGTGACTTGATAGAAGCTGAAGTGTCCTTGGATGTCCACGTCTTCCATAGTCTAGGAATACGCACACTGGTACACTATGTTTCACAAAATCTGTCTTTATTGTTCACAATCTTATCACTGAAGAAGCTGATCACACTTCTCTGTAAGTGTTTATTGTGTTTTGCGAGAAACTTTGTTCACACTAACGCAGGGATCAGTGTTCTTTGTTGGTTATCCTGGCGTCAGTGTGACTCTCAGTAGAGTCAAAAGTAGTCTGACCTCACAGCGTCCTACGCCGCTCCAATGCCCCTCGAACATAAAGTAAAAGCTGACCTATGCTTCCTTGCCCTCCATGAAGCAAAGCAGAATTCTTGCTGTCTTAAGCATAGACAACAATGTACACTATCTTTACCATGGTAATAAAGTGCAACACTGGACTGCAAGGAGCGTTGGTCACTTGACCATGTCGCATACTGGTACTGCATCTGGGATCAATTACTTGCTGTAGCAGTAAACAAGATGCTTTCCCCTTCTGAGAGGGCTGGGCCCCTCAGGGCTGAAAGGGGATGAAAGGGGCTGAAGGGGGCTAATACCCCCTTCCTGGAGAAAATTTCTCCACAAGTACAACTAGGTGAGTACACACACACACGCACACACACACACACACACACACACACACACACACACACACACACACACACACACACACACACACACACACACACACACACAAAACACACAGTGTAGTGGGTCACAAGCGCCAGGCTCCGAGAATCTTAGTGTTTTTAGGGCATGCTTTAGCTGCTAGCAGCAACCAGTGTTAGTGACAACATCAGTGAACAACCCTACAAGTGATAACCAAAGTTATTAGTTAAAAAAATAAAGAAAAGACGAGAGGAAGCCTGAAATTATACAACAAAATTTCAAAGTGCCAGTTGGTTAGAGTCCTAGTAGGCACTTGTTACACAGTTACAAATATACAAAGTACAAAGCGAGTGACTAACGAGAAACTGTGAGATAGCATACAGCGAGTGTGAACAAGCTAGAGAGAAAGGGAATATATATATATATATATATATATATATATATATATATATATATATATATATATATATATATATATATATATATATATATATATATATATATCTCAGTAGTAGTAACCAGTTACCAGTAACCACTGTGCCAGTTGACTCACGACCAACCGTCTCTGCCTGAGTCACTGTATATTCATATTGCGCTGATCTGGCATTATTCAAAGACCCCTCACATATGGGTACTGTGGGCAGCCAGTCAGTCAGTGTTAAGAGAGCAGAGAGATAGGTACGGCTGTAAGGGCGCACTCCACATTATCTGTAATTTTACGTACTACCAGCCTACGTGAGTATTTCTTTACCTAATCCACGTGTCGAACTCCCACATGATAAATGGTGGCACCGGTGTGGAGCGTGGATTTAGTTTTTACGGGTAATTCCAGACGTTAGAAGACTGTTTGTGAGTAGCTGGCAGGGTCAAAGGTGAACCTCCAGCCAGCCACCTTACCCTCACTCACTACCTTCAACCTGCAAGCCTGTTGTAGCCGTTTCAAGCTTCCTGGCTTAGTTCGTGTGCTAATTGCTTCAATCTCCAAGGGGTTGACCCGGATTTTGCAATTAAGCCAGTCAGTAAGCCAGACTGTGGAAGTGAACGCCAGTCAGCCTATCATCCAGCCTGTCTCCTGTCATCCAACTGCTCCTCCGTGCTTTGTGCATCGTTACACGTCTTCCAGTCAGCCATTCTCGTGGGTTAAGCCAGTCAGCCAACCCAGCTTCTAACCCAGCTGAGAGAGAGAAGTAAGCCACGCAGTAAGAAGTAAGCCAAGTTCCTCTGAAGTATTGTCTATATCGCTTTGTGCTCCCTGTTGGATGCTAAGAGTGGTTTTCACCATTCCTGTGGCATAGAGTGGCTTATCAAGCCACCTTCGTGGGTAGAGTGGCGGGCGTTGTGCGCCAGCGAGTCCTCACCCACCATACTCTCACCCACCCACCATCAACCACCACCACCAGCCACCCACCTCATCTACCTGTGGTTGTTTGCACCCTTGTACCGGGTCCTAATACTGTTTTGGCTCACATAATTGGTCAAGAGATTGTAGGTGAGCGCCAACGATAAAACCAATTATGGGAGTTCACCGAGAGAGCGCATTTCTTCCAACAACAGTGAGTGTAGGAGGCGTCAGTCATCACTGCACAGGACAACCTACAACCTACCCTCATCACCAGTAATCACCCGACTACTACAGACTTCAGTGATAATTTAGAGACATTTTTCTTGCATTTAAAGACATTTGCATGTGTGAGACGTTTATAGTAAATTTCTTGTGTACTCTAAACCTTGTGTTTTTCAGTGTTTTCACTTATCTTATATTTTTTTTATCTGTGTTTTTTTTCTTTATGCTACTCCTGTCTCTAGTAAGTATTATTGTGTAGTGTACCAGTCAGTCACTCTGTGTGAAGTGATTCATTTTTTTTATTGTATTCTTTCAGCGTTGTATTCTCCAGTAATTGTCATTGTATTTCATGCAGCAATATTCACCCCAGTATACCAAATTATCCATTTATTTCTATGTGTGTCTTTTTTTCGTATGCCAGCAGTGTCTCATTCCTCTAATTTTTTCGCAGACTGTGTACCATTATTTTTGCCAGCAAATTTTTGTCGTATCAGTCACAGCAAGATTTTGTTGTAAGAATATACTAATAATGTTGTGTGCCCCGCCACTGTAAGTGTAACATTACCCGTTTTGTTCCTTTGTTTTATTTTATTCATATTTTTATATTTCTTTGAACAAATTCACTCTTGATGCAATTTCAATTACTTTTAACGTAAAGTGTTTTCCTTACTCTGTTTGAGTAAATTGTTTTGTCTAATTTACAATTAAGAGTTAAAGTGTTCAATCAGTTTTTTCTTCATAATTTTATTTCATTATTTTACCTGAGTTTTCCCAGTGACACTTTACTACTGCAGTGATTATTTCTACACCTTATTTTGTTGCACTTGTTCTGCAGTGAATTATTTTGTTGCACTTGTTCTGCAGTGAATTATTTTCTTTTATTAATATTTTTATGAATTATATTTTAATCTCGTTTATGCATTCTTAGAAAATACTTAAATTTCCCAGTTAACAATTTAATAATTTTATTTTATACTTTTACATTGATTTAAAATTTAATTAATTAATTTCTTTATTAGCAAGAGTAAAGACAGCTCATTTTGCATTTAATTCAGTCTCCAGTAATATTTTTACTTGTATATTTCAATGTAAATTTTTTTTATCTTGACCACTAGTCCTTCACATTGAGTTGTCCTTCCTCTTGCAGTGTATCTTAAACATTTTTTTTACTTCTGCAGAATTAGTTGCATATCTTTTATTTCAATTCTAGAATTTTATATCATTTTTATTGTTCATTATTTTTGCCTTATTTGTTCTCGTGTTACTTTGCCATTATGTCTCACATACCGTCAAGTGATACTTTAGTGAATGTCGACACTCAGACCTCTCAGGCTACTGTTGCCCCTGTCATCAGTCCTCACAGTTTCTTAGCGACTGACAGACCGACCCAGATACCGAGATACTATAGTTATACTCGTGATTCCCTTGATGCGTTACCTTTATTCAATGGCCATGTACATAGTCTTGAAGCATGGTTTGCAGCCATTCGTTCTCGTGCTAGTGCTCTAGTTGCAGGTCCTCCTTCAGAGGAAAGTCTTATCAGACTTGCTAAAGAAGCTCTTTATCGATCACCTGCTGCTGTTCACGTTGTTGATCTCCTTGATATGCGAGACTTCAGGAATCTTACTATATGAGGAACTGATTCGTTCTTTCCTTGTCCCAGTAAAAACAGCTGATCCATATGTCGTTCTTAGGGATCTAGTGAATGCTACACCCATGAGTAATGAATCGTTGAGTGCATTTGCTGTTAGATTAGACAAACTTTTATCATCATTTATCAATGCTGTCCAATCATCATCTTTTGTCCCTGACGAGGATAAACCATCCACAGCATCGTTTGCTAAAATGGCAGCTTTTGGAGCAATTAAAGAACTAATGCCACCTGCTTCCGTGTGTGCTTATGAGGCTCATCCTCCAACTGTGACGATGGAACCACTTACAGCCTTAAATCATGTACGTTCCTTGTGCCCCCAGGGTACTTTCCCTTGTATCAAAAGTAATTTCACACCTATGCCTCAGTCTGCACCACCTCTTGTTTGCGCCACAGAGACAAATCGTGGTCGTCAACCATCTCAGAGATCACCAAGAACCAGTGTACAGAGTCGTTATACACCTCGTAGTATTCATAGTACATTCAGTAACCATAGTCGGCGGAATTGTTACAACTGTGGTTTCCGTGGCCATATTGCAATTAATTGTCCTGATAGTTACCCTAGGAGACGTCGTACTAATGATGAGTACCCAGATCTTCCCTACTGTACTTATCATAGAATACATGGAGATGACACATCTGAGTGCAATGCTCTCTATAACCTTCAGTACTCTAGGTCTTTCCGTGGCCGTTCCAACCGCAGAACCCGTAGAGGAAACAGATATCGTGGTTCTCAAAATAACCAGAACCAGGCTCATTCTTCTAATTCTCAAACTAACCAGAACCAGGCTCGTTCTTCCAATTCGGGGGAATTCGAGCGCCCCAGTCAAACCGTCCCATGGTGACAGTAGGTGATAATGAGTACACCATCCCCGTTCACAATTCCTTTGAAGCCTTAAGCAGCCTCGAGAATGACAATCCTGCTGATGATGTTGCTTCACATGTCTCTGACATAGATGATTTTGGGGATGAAGTAGAACAAGTCTTTTCTGATGACAATCCACCTTTCTGTTTGCACATAACTTCCAATGCAATCATAGGCCCTATAGTGCAAGCATCTGTTTATAATGCGCCCGTTCATTTGTTCATGGACTCTGGTGCGCAAGTCAATATTATTAGGTCTAGTTTGTTTAAGGATAAGCAGTTACGACATGTCCTTCTCTTGGAACCGACTCATGTGTCCTCCCTTAGTGGAGTAGCTGGTTCTCACCTGCGTGTCCGAGGTCGGACTTCCCTAACCTTTTCTATCCAAGGTAGAGACTTCACTGCTTCCTTCCTTGTTGTCGACCAGATTACTTTCCCTGGTGACCTTCTACTGGGCTTTGCTTCCATGCGAGACTTACGCATTGTGCTCGACCCTTATCGATGGCATGCCCAAATTGACGACTTGATCGTTCCATTCTGGGGTTACCAGCTTGGATCAGAAATCTGTTATACTGCTGCAGAGTATGATGTACGGATTAAGTCCTTACAAGCTAATGCATTCTCCAGTAGCGTACCCAAGCGGTCAGGCACTGGTAATTCTGTCACTCCCATCAGTGTTCCACCTATACCTTCAGACTTGCAGGATAGTCCGATGCCTCAAGTGTCCGAGGACACTCAGATTGCCTTGAGTGCACAACCTATCCCTGCAATGCCTGCTAGTTCGAGTAGTAGTTTCTCCACAGGGGACGCCTTGTCGGAAAACAATTACTTGCAACTAGTAATGCCATCTCTTGTTGATGTCACATGCCGTCTGCAGAAAGACGTCTCTGTTGCGGCTAGTGCTCTCACTAGAGTGTCTGTTGTTGTTCCTAGTGTTCCAGATGGTGATAACGTCCTAGTTGACAGTGATTCCTGCAAAGTAAAAGGTCTATTTGTTGAACCATCCTTACATGTTGTAAGAGATAGTAAGATCCATTTCTTCCTGGCCAACACTTCTGGTCACAGTGTTCGCCTCAGAGCAAATACCAATCTTGTTGACCTTGTTCACTATCCTTACCCTGTTCAGGTAGAGGATGAGTTGTCACCTGACCAGTGGGTCGGTGCTATTTCTGCCAGGGAGACCTCATCCACTTCACTGGATCAATCTGTTCCACCAGTTGAGGAGAAAGACTTAGCTCCCACTGACTTCCCAGATGAAGTCAAGCGTTTGTTGACTCTGTTGAACAAACGTCGTAAAGCCATTGCTTTACCAGGTGAGAAGATGGGTATAATGAACTTATTGTCCCATCGTATTCCACTTGAACCTGGTACTAGACCTATCTACATACCTGCGTACAGAATGCCTCATTCACAAGTTGCTGTCGCAGAAGAACTAATCAATCAAATGCTTGATGATGGAGTTATTGCACCTAGCAATTCACCTTGGAATGCACCCTTGATACTAGTACCTAAGAAGGATGGTACTTGGCGCCCAGTGATTGACTTTAGGAGGTTAAACGCGAAAACCATTCCAGATCGCTTCCCACTTCCTGTACTGGGTGATCTTTTACGTAATATAGGAGATAACAAAGTCTTTTCAACCCTGGATTTGTTACAAGGGTTTTGGCAAGTCCCTCTTCACGAGGACAGCCAAGAGCTAACTGCATTCTCCACTCCTACAGGTCATTATCACTTCCTCCGTATGGCGTTTGGATTACGATCTTCCCCTATCACGTTCTCAAGGCTCATGACTAATATCTTTAGAGGTCTCATAGGTAATGCACTTATGGTGTACTTAGATGACGTAATCGTCATGTCTAAAGACGTAGATACACACTTGAAAAGACTTGATGTAGTACTTGGTAAGCTTGAAGAAGCCAATTTAAAGATCAAACTGTCTAAATGTCAATTTTTCAGATCAGAAATTAAGTTTCTTGGTCACGTAGTCACTCCTAGAGGGGTTACGACTGACCAAAGTAAAGTAACTGCAGTACTAAATTTTCCAACTCCCAAAACTGCTGATGCCGTAAGATCCTTTGTGGGCTTAGCAGGTTTTTATAGATCTTTCATTGCCAATTTTTCTTCCATAGCTGCTCCTCTAACTGAGTTGCTTAAGAAAGATGCTCCTTTTGTTTGGACCTTCCGTCAAGAAAGAGCATTCCAAACTCTAAAAGAAAAGCTAACATCTGCTCCAATTTTGAAATTTCCAGATTTTTCTAAGCCCTTCTATCAGACAACTGATGCTAGTTCAATTGGCATAGGTGCCGTACTAGCTCAGAAGACCGATGGCAAGTACAACACAGTTGCATTTGCTAGCCGAGTCCTTACGAAGGCTGAACGTAATTATACAGTAACTGAGCAAGAAGCTTTAGCAATAGTGTGGTCTTTAAAGCACTTCCGAGACATTATTTATCAGTACTCTGTTCATGTCTTGACAGACCATGCTCCACTGATATCTTTATTCCAGAACAAACAACCTACAGGAAGGTTAGCCAGATGGACTTTGATTATCCAAGAGTTCAATCCTACCTTTGAACACTTACTTACCTGGAAAGTCAAATGTAGTTGCAGATGCCTTATCGCGACATGTTAGTATAGTAACTGCAGACCCTCCATTTAGTGCTGAAGATGTAAAGAATGCTCAACGAACAGATCCCATGTGGTCTGGTGTGATTCGATTCCTGCTCCAGGAAGATCTTATTCTGACTGTGAAGCCACCAGCACCCATCAGTGACTTTGTCATGAACCAAGAATTACTGTATCGAACAGCCGAGTTGGGTACTCCTAGCAGAAGAGTATACCAGTTAGTAATTCCACAGTCACTAGTGAATGTAGCCTTACAGCTAGTTCATGATGTACCAGGTGTTGCACACCCTGGTATGGATCGTTCAGTAAAACAAGCCAGATTGAAATACTTTTGGCCTCGTATGGCAACTGATATTTCTGAGTATGTTAAGAAATGTAGTGTCTGCATGCAACATAAAGGCAATGCTAATGGTCCTAATCCAATCCAAGTATATCCAACTACTAGCGAACCGTGGGAAAGAGTTGCGCTAGATTTGTTAACTAATTTCCAATGTTCCCTCCAAGGTAACAAACATCTGTGTGTTATGGTAGACCATTTCACCAGATATTGTGAGTTAGTTCCTATTGCAGATAAGACTGCCGAGACAGTAGCTAAAGCGTTTAAAGAACGCATTATCTGCAGGCATACCACCCCTAAGTCCCTAGTAACAGATAATGGAGGTGAATTCTGTAATGAAATTCTTGAAAATTTGTGCACCTTGTACAAGATCTCTAAATCCACCATTGTTCCTCATCATCCTGCCAGCAATGGGTTAGCGGAACGAACCAATAAGAAAGTACTTGATGTCTTGAGAGCCACTATCAATCCCAACAGTGAAACTTGGGATGAAGTTATACCTGATGTGCAGTGTGCTATAAATTCTGCTTACAATGTTTCTATAGGTGACACTCCACATTATGCATTGTACGGTGTAGATAAACGTTTGCCTTATGAGTTGTTATATTCTAATCCGAAACCAAATTACAACCCTGATGATTTCATAGCAACTCGTACCAGCTTAGCTCAAAGTGTTTTTAGAAGAATCCGTGAAACACTTCATAAATCAACAGCTGAATTTACAAGAGTCGCAAACACTCGAGCAAAGCCATCCAAAATCAAAGTAGGTTCGAGAGTTATGCTGATTAACTTTAACAAAACGTCTGCAATGCCAAAGCTTGATCAAAAGTTTGTTGGTCCTTATCGAGTAGTTGAACATATCACTGGTAATAAGTATAAGGTTAGAGAGATTAGTACTGGTCAGTATAAAGAATCGCATTTAGATCATATGAAGTTAGTATGTGATGATAATGATGTTCCAACCCAGACTAATGTGACAGACTCTGACAATCCTCCTGGTCCTGTACTCTCTTCCTCTGATACTCAGTCAGACGATCAACCTGAATGTCGTTATTCCCTACGTACACAACAGGTATTGAGAAATCCTCAAGTATCATTTGTAACATCCAATTCAGATTTGCCTCAAATACAGCATGAGTTAGCCGATGCTACAGAGTTTGATCCTCCCAGAGATGACACCCATTCTGCATATGTCAATCTTACCCTAGCAGAGTTGGGGTTAAATGTAAATAACCTGTATAGATGAATAATTACAGTATCAACTTATCAGTATTCAAGAATTTTTTTTTGTGTTCATGTTCTCTCCGCATTCTGAGAGTTAACAGTCTAGATTTGAGTGCACCGAATCTGCCTTTCTGTTAAACACTCTTTCTTTGTATATATTCCTTCCTCAGAATCCGTAGATCACATGAATACAGATCGATCGATCAAAAAAAAATTTTTTTTATCACTTGTAATCTCAACGTTGAGTTCGATGTTCATTTTTGAGTTTTAAGTTGTGCTATATTATACCTTGTATTGCATTACAGTTTCAGTTACGTAAGCTTCCATTCCAATGTTCTACTTATGTATGTTATAATGTTTAATTGTAGTGTACTTTGACATTGTATAGAATCAGCCCAAGCCGTATACCTGCCATCTCTAGTTTGTATTAGTTGTATGTCGGGACGACATACGTTAGCGTCGCCGAGCTCTCAGTAGTAGTAACCAGTTACCAGTAACCACTGTGCCAGTTGACTCACGACCAACCGTCTCTGCCTGAGTCACTGTATATTCATATTGCGCTGATCTGGCATTATTCAAAGACCCCTCACATATGGGTACTGTGGGCGGCCAGTCAGTCAGTCTTAAGAGAGCAGAGAGATAGGTACGGCTGTAAGGGCGCACTCCACATTATCTGTAATTATACGTACTACCAGCCTACGTGAGTATTTCTTTACCTAATCCACGTGTCGAACTCCCACATGATATATATACAGTGGACCCCCGGTTAACGATTTTAATCCGTGCAAGAGGGGTAATTGTTATGCGAAATAATCGTTATGTGAATGAATTTTCCCCATAAGAAATAATGGAAATAAAATTAATCCGTGCAAGACACCCAAAAGTATGAAAAAAAATTTTTTTTACCACATGAAATATTAATTTTAATACACACAAACTGAAAAAGGCATGCACACTTACATGACACTTACTTTTATTGAAGATCTGGTGATGATTGATGGGATGGGAGGAGGGGAGAGCATTATCTTCTTACTGTTTAGAAGGGGAATCCCCTTCCATTACGACTTGAGGTAGCAAGTCCTTTTCCGGGGTTACTTCCCTTCTTCTTTTAATGCCACTAGGACCAGCTTGAGAGTCACTGGACCTCTGTCGCACAACAAATCTGTCCATAGAGCTCTGTACCTCCCGTTCCTTTACGATTTGTCTAAAATGGGCCACAACATTGTCATTGAAATAGTCACCAGCACGGCTTGCAACAGCTGTGTCAGGGTGATTTTCATCCATAAAGGTTTGCAGTTCAACCCACTGTGCACACATTTCCTTAATCTTTGAAGTAGGCACAATGGATTCCACAACTGGCATAGGCTTCTCAGGGTTAGCCCCAAACCCTTCAAAATCTTTCTTAATTTCCATACTAATTCTCACCCTTTTTACCACAGGGTTGGCACTAGAAGCTTTCTTGGGGCCCATGGTCACTTATTTTCCAGAAACAGCACCGAAAACACTGTAATAATACGAAATATTCCGAGTGTATGCTTGGATGTTACCGCGGAGGCTGGCTGGTAAACAATGGGATGGGCGGCACATGTGAGGCTGGCTGAGGGCACATTGGACGCGTCTCGGACGAAAATCGGTGAGCGGGTTTTTAATCGGTATGCGCGGCAAAAATTTTGCGATAAAAGTAAGCGGTATGCGGAAAAATCGCTATGTGATGCCATCGTTATGCGGGGGTCCACTGTATATATATATATACATTATTTTTTTTTTATTATCACACTGGCCGATTCCCACCAAGGCAGGGTGGCCCGAAAAAGAAAAACTTTCACCATCATTCACTCCATCACTGTCTTGCCAGAAGGGTGCTTTACACTACAGTTTTTAAACTGCAACATTAACACCCCTCCTTCAGAGTGCAGGCACTGTACTTCCCATCTCCAGGACTCAAGTCCGGCCTGCCGGTTCCCCTGAACCCCTTCATAAATGTTACTTTGCTCACACTCAAACAGCACGTCAAGTATTAAAAATCATTTGTCTCCATTTACTCCTATCAAACATGCTCACGAATGCCTGCTGGAAGTCCAAGCCCCTCGCACACAAAACCTCCTTTACCCCCTCCCTCCAACCTTTCCTAGGCCGACCCCTACCCCACCTTCCTTCCACTACAGACTGATACACTCTTGAAGTTATTCTGTTTCACTCCATTCTCTCCACATGTCCGAACCACCTCAACAACCCTTCCGCAGCCCTCTGGACAACAGTTTTGGTAATCTCGCACCTCCTCCTAACTTCCAAACTACGAATTCTCTGCATTATATTCACACCACACATTGCTCTCAGACATGACATCTCCAATGCCTCCAGCCTTCTCCTCGCTGCAACATTCATCACCCATGCTTCACACCCATATAAGAGCATTGGTAAAACTATACTCTCATACATTCCCCTCTTTGCCTCCAAGGACAAAGTTCTTTGTCTCCTCAGACTCCTAAGTGCACCACTCACCCTTTTCCCCTCATCAATTCTATGATTCACCTCATCTTTCATAGACCCATCCGCTGACACGTCCACTCCCAAATATCTGAATACATTCACCTCCTCCATACTCTCTCCCTCCAATCTGATATCCAATATATATATATATATATATATATATATATATATATATATATATATATATATATATATATATATATATATATATATATATATATATATCCCCTCTTCATGTCCCTCTCTCTCTCTCTCTCTCTCTCTTTCTCTTTCTCTCTCACTCCCATAGTCCTATTCCCCACCCTCCTCTCTATCTCTCTCTAGGCTTCTCTCTCCCTCTCCCTCTTTCTATCTTTCTCCCCCTCCCTCGCATTTCTCTCTCTCATAGCCTTTTTCCTCACCCTCCTCTCTCTCTCTCTCTCTCTCTCTCTCTCTCTCTCTCTCTCTCTCCCTCTCTCTACCCTTTCTCTACCCCCTCTCGTTTCTCTCTCTCTCCCCTAGTCTTATCCTTCACCCCATCCTCCCTCCTCTCTCTCCCTCTTTCTACCCTTTCTCTCTCCCCCTCTTATTCTCTCTCTCTCCTCTAGCCTTCTCTCTCCCCCCAATCACACCCTGAAAATACATAAACTTCTCTCTGTGGTAAAATACATAAGCTTCTTTCTGTGATAAGAAAAAAAATGGGTGGCCCTAGAGGGCGGGAAACCAGAGATCTGGGGGACAAACCAGGGAGGAAAGATTAGGAGTTAGAGCTCCAACAAAGGGAGGAAGAGTGGGGAAGGAAGATAGAAGAACTTGGCAAAATAATGGAGGAGAGGACAGCTGAAGAGTGCAGGAATTGGGAGCTATAAGTCTTAGCAGCAGAAGCTATGATACAGTGCTTAGAAGAGAAACTAAAAAACCTATAACAGATTAGAGAGACAAATGACAATTCAGATGCAACATCAGGAAACTCTTTGTCAGGCACAGCTGTATAGCCCTTGTGGTTTAGCGCTTCTTTTGATTACAATAATAATATGTCAGGCACAGACAAGGGGACAGTAAGAAACAAAGGAGATATGCCATATGCAAAGGCCCTATCAGACCCACGTGGGGCCAGGGAAAAGACGAGGAGCACACTAAGATCAAATGACAGGTCTGAAGACAATGAAGATATGTTATATGCAGAGACTCTAACAGCCAACTGCAGTAACAAGGAACAGCTGATAATGAAAGACAGTTCACTGAGCATAGAAGTTTCAGAAAAGACAGGGATTGAAGGCAAGAACATTTCAATGGAAGGAACTAAAACACCTCAGAGGATGCAAATGGAGACTCAGTGGGAGGAGGAAAGGGAGAGGTCAGTTTTTATTTACGGGCTCCAAGAAGCCAAAGGGGACAACTTCAAAGAAAAATACAGGAGGAGGAAAAAATGATTGAAGGCATCATGAAAACAATAGGTGAGGGCGATATGACCCAGGTGACAAATTTTCGGAGAATTGGGTGATTTGCGAGTGGAAGGAAACGGCCTGTCAAAGTAATTTTCAAGGAAGAATCAGCTCGAACCAGGATCCTGCAAGAGAAAGCACGATTGAGGGACAAACAGGGGTACCAGAGAGTATACCTCGATCGCGACAGAACACAAGACGAAAGGACTACACTGAAAGAGAGGGTACAGAGATGCAACGAGGAACGAGAGGCAATGATGAAGATGAGCAGGACCCAGACACAGGAGGAAGGGCAAACACACTCCGCAGAAACTCCCACAGAAAAACTCTAACTGCGACAATCCCAACACAACTGAGCAATCTAAACCAAAACCCACACACTGTTCCCTCTGCCACCAACCCCCACATCACAAACCTCACCCCAACAGCTGCCCCCTCTGGCCATTCTGACCCCACCTCCCTCATCACAAACCCCACCCACACCACAGCCCCCCATAGGCCACCACCAAGGCTCTCACTCCCCCAACCCCAATATTCTCGCAGGACCACAGTGATAGAAAAGAAGCTGAAGGTTTGGTACACAAACACGGATGGAATAACGAATAAATATGAGGAGTGACATGAAAGAATCAGCGAGAAATCCCCAGACATCATAGCAGTCACAGAAACAAAACTCACTGAGGCAATAACAGACGCAATCTTCCCACCGGGATATCAAATCCTGAGGAAAGATAGAAGGAGTAGAGGGGAAGTAGGGGTTGCACTGCTCATAAAAAACCGATGGGGATTTGAGGAAATGGAAGGCATGGATGTGATTGGAGAAAGGGACTACATAGTAAGCACAATTCAGTCTGGAGAACATAAAGTAGTCATTGGAGTGATGTATAACCCACCACAGAACTGCAGGAGGCCAAGAGAGGAGTGCGAAGAAAACAACAGAGCGAAGGTGGACACAATGGCTGAGGTGGCAAGAAGAGCTCACTCAAGCAGAGCAAAGTTACTGGTAATGGGCGATTTCAACCACAGGGAGATTGACTGGGAAAACCTTGAGCAACATGGGGGTCCTGAAACACGGAGAGCCAAGATGATGGATATGGTACTTGAAAACCTCATGCATCAACATGTCAGGGACACTACCAGAGAGAGGGGAGGATGAGCAAGCAAGAATGGATCTTGTGTTCACTCTGAGCAGTTCAGACATTGAGGACATCACTTACGAGAGGCTAGCGATCATGTGGTTCTGAGTTTTGATTATATAGTAGAGTTACAAGTGGAGAAGGTAACAGGAAATGAATTGGAAAAGCCAAACTATAAAAAGGGGGACTACACAGGTATGAGGAACTCCCTGCAGGAGGTTCAGTGGGACAGAGAACTGGTAGGAAAATCAGTAAACGAGATGGAATATGTAGCAACAAAGTGCAAGAAGTCAGAGGAAAGGTTTGTTCCCAAGAGAAATAGAAATAATAGGAAGACCAAAGCGAGTCCTTGGTTTACCAGAACGTGTAGGGAGGCAAACACTAAGTGCACCAGGGAATGGAAAAGGTACAGGAGGCAAAGGACCCAAGAAAATAGGGAGATTAGTAGAAGAGCCAAAAACGGGTATGCACAGAAAAGGAGGGAGGCCCAGCGACAGTACGAAAACGACATAGCATCGAAAATCAAGTCTGACCCGAAACTGCTGTATAGTCACATTAGGAGGAACACGACAGTCAAAGACCAGGTGATAAGGCTGAGGAAAGAAGGTGGAGAACTCACAAGAAACGATCAAGAGGTATGTGAGGAGCTCAACATGAGATTTAAAGAAGTATTTACAGTGAAGACAGAAAGGCCTCTGGGGGGACAGAACAGATGGGGACACCAGCAAGGAATATACCAAAAAGTGTTGGATGACATAAATACAAATGAGGAGGAGGTGAAGAAGCTACTAAGGGACATTGATACCTCAAAGGCAATGGGACCTGACAACATCTCCCCATGGGTCCTTAGAGAGGGAGGAAATATGCTGTGTGTGCCACTTACCACAATCTTCAACACATCCCTTGAAACTGAGCAACTACCTGAGGTATGGAAGATGGCAAATGTAGTTCCCATTTTTAAAAAAGGAGACAGAAAAGAGGCACTAAACTATAGACCTGTGTCACTAACGAGTATAGAATGCAAAGTTTTGGAGAAGATTATCAGGAGGAGAGTGGTGGAACACCTGGGATGGAGCAAGAGTATAAACGCCAACCAGCATGAATTCATGGAAGGCAAATTCTGTGTCACAAACCTACTGGAGTTTTATGATAAAGTAACAGAAGTAAGACACGAGAGAGAGGGGTGGGTTGATTGCATCTTCCTGGACTGCAAGAATGCCATTGACACAGTTCCTCACAAGAGATTAGTGCAGAAGCTAGAGGATCAGGCACATATAACAGGAAGGGCACTGCAATGGATCAAAGAATACCTGACAGGGAGGCAACAACGAGTCATGGTATGTAATGAGGTATCACAGTGGGCACCTGTGACGAGCGGGGTTCCACAGGGGTCGGTCCTAGGACCAGTGCTATTTGTGGTATATGTGAAGGACATGATGGAAGGGTTAGACTAAGAAGTGTCCCTGTTTGCAGACGATGTGACGTTAATGAGGAGAATTAAATCAGATGAGGATCAGGCAGGACTTCGAAAACACCTGGACAGACTGGACACCTGGTCCATCAACTGGCTTCTCGAATTTAACCCCGCCAAATGCAAAGTCATGAAGATAGGGGAAGGGCACAGGAGACCGCAGACGGAGTATAGGCTAGGTGGTCAAAGACTGTAAACCTCGCTCAAGGAGCATGTCTCCAGAAACACACATCAACCAGATAACTGCTGCAGCATATGGGTGCCTGGCAAACCTGAGAACAGCGTTCCAATACCTTAGCAAGGAATCGTTCAAGACACTGTGCACCATGTACATCAGGCCCATACTGGAGTATGCAGCACTTGTTTGGAATTCGCACTTGATCAAGCACGTCAAGAAATTAGAGAAAGTGCAAAGGTTTGCGACAAGGTTAGTTCCAGAGCTAAGGGGAATGTCCTATGAAGAAAGGTTAAGGGAAATCGGTCTGACGACACTGGAGGACAGGAGGGTCAGGGGAGACATGATAACGACATATAAAATACTGTGCAGAATAGACAAGATGGAAAAAGACAGGATGTTCCAGGGAGGGGACACAGAAACAGGAGGTCACAATTGGAAGTTGAAGATTCAAATGAGTCAAAGGAATGTTAGGAAGTATTTCTTCAGTCATAGAGTTGTCAGACAGTGGAATAGCCTAGAAAGTGACGTAGTGGAGGCGGGAACCATACATAGTTTTAAGACAAGGTTTGATAAAGCTCATGGAGCGGGGACAGAGAGGACGCAGTAGCAACCGGTGAAGAGGCGGGGCCAGGAGCTAAGACTCGATCCCTGCAACCACAAATAGGTGAGTACAAATAGGTGAGTACACAGGGATGTTAGGAAGTATTTCTTCAGTTATAGAGTGGTCAAGAAGTGGATGTAATGGAGGCAGGACCCATACATAGCTTTAAGATGAGGTATGATAAAGCTCATGGAGCAGGGAAAGAAAGGACCTAGTAGCATTCAATAAAGAGGCAGGGCCAGGAGCTGAGTCTCGGCCCCTGCAACTACAATTAGGTGGGTAGAATTAGGTGAGTACACACACACACACACACACACACACACACACACACACACACACACACACACACACACACACACACACACACACATTACAAATGACCACAGAAAAATACACAAGTTTTTCATTCTGTGATAACTACAAAAAAATTGGTTGCCAGAGAGCAGGATGAAAAACCAAGGGACTGGACGATGAGTCTGTGAAGAAAAATTGAATAGCAGAACTCATGAAAAGGAAACAAGAGTGGGGAAAGAAGCTAGAAGAGTTTAGCAAGAAAATGGAGGATAGGATAGAGGCAGAGAGCAGGAAATAGAAGCTACAAGCCACAACAGCAGAGGCTAAGATACAGAGGTTAGAAGAGGAAATGAAAAATCAGAAATAATCCAAAGAACCAAAGATCAATACAGGAATGACATCAGAAACTACAACATCAGTCACAAATGAGGGGACTGTAGGGATCAAAGGAGTTAAACTGCAAGCAGAGGCCATATCGTGTCATCCGAGGAACCTGGGAAAAGAATTGGAGAACACCAAGAACAAATGAGGGAACTGAAGAAAATTAAAGTGCTACTTTATGCATAGAGGCCATAACAGACAATGGTGGTGTCCAGGAAAAGTTAAGAATGAAAAATGACAGATTAACTGGGCACAGATAGAACAGATAGAGAAGAGACTGAAGAAAGGAAAGCTGTGATAGAGGCAATTAAGTCGAATCACGGGGATACAAAGAGAACTGCAGTGTGGGAAATGAAAGGGAGAAGTCAGTCTTTGTTTATGGGCTCCAGGAAGTTGAAGGGGAAACTTATGAAGCAAGAAGACAGGGGGAGAAAAAAGGCAATGAAAGTATCATGAAAACAGTAGAAGACGACATGACTCATATGACAAATTTTCTGAGAATAGGGGGGTTTGCAAGTAGAAGATATTATAATTTCCAAGGGAGAATCAGCCCAAAACACGCTCCCTCAGGAGAAAGCACAACTAAGGGACATAACAGCATACCAAAAGGTGTACCTCTACCACGACAGAACGTGAGAAGACAGAAACAGAAAGAGACGGTAGAAAGACACAAGAAGGAAAAAGAGGCAAAGGCATAGAATGACAGTAGAATCCAGACTCAGGAGGAGGAACAAATGCAACCTCTTTCAGAACCACTTGCTGAAGGCCATCAACCCCAATACACCCAATCTAACCCACAACTCACACGCTGCACCCACTGCCCCCACCCCCTCAACACAAACTCCATCTTCACAGCATCCTCGCCTGGGTTCGATTCCCAGTCAGGGTAGGCATGTTTCTTTACATCTGCTGTCTATGTTTCCCATCAGCAAAATGGCTACCTGGGTGTTAGTCGACTGGTGTGGGTCGCATCCTGGGAAAAAATTGACCTAATTTGCCTGGAATGCTTTGCATAACAAGTGGCTTTCCATATCGTAGTATGTCATTGATGTCAGCTAGGACTGTATGCCATGTACGTGTACTTGTAGTAAATAAAGATATTATTATTATTATTATTATTATTATTATTATTATTATTATCCCCCAATCCCAACATACCCCCCAGATCACAGTTTTAGAAAAGAAGTTGAAGGTTTGGTATTTGAATACGGATGGAATAACAAATAAATGTGAGGAGTGGCATGAAAGAATCAAGGAGACGTCCCCAAAACAAAACGTCCCCTGAAATGACAGACGGAATCTTTCCACACAGATATCAGATCCTGAGGAAAGACAGAGGAAGCAGAGGGGGACGAGGAGTTGCATTGCTCTTTAAAACCCAGTGGGGATTTGAGAAAATGGAAGGAATGGACAAAATGGGCGAAAGAGACTACACAGTAGGAACAATTCAGTCTGGAGGATCTAAGGTGGTAAATGCAGTGATGTACAACCTGCCACAAAACTGCAAGAGGCCAAGAGAAGAATATGAAGAGAGCAGCAGAGAAATGGTGGACACACTAGCTGAGGTGGCAAGAAGAGCTCATATGGGTAGAATGAAGTTACTAGTTATGGGTAATTATAATCACAAAGAGATTGATTGGGAAAACCTGGAATCACATGGGGGGTTCCGAAACATGGAGAGCCAAAATGTTGGATGTGGTACTGGAAAATCTCATGCATCAAGAGAGAGGTGAGGATGAACCAGCAAGACTGGACATTGTATTCATCTTGAGTAGCTCAGACATTGAGGATATCACATATGTAAGGCCTCTCGGAGCTAGTGACAATGTAGTTCTGAGCTTTGAATACATAGTGGAGTTACGAGTGGAGAGAGTAACTGGAGAAGGATGGGAAAAGTCAAACTACAAAAGGGGGGACTACACAGGCATGAGGAACTTCCTGCAAGAGATATAGTGGGAAAGGAAATTGATAGGAAAATCAGTAAACTAAATGATGGACGACGTGACAACAAAATGCAAGGAGGCTGAGGAGAGGTTTGTTCCCAAAGGAAACAGAAATAATGGAAAGATGACAACAAGCCCTTGGTTCACGCAAAAGTGTAGGGAAGCAAAATCTAAATGTGCTCGAGAATGGAAAAGAGTACAGCAGACAAAGGACCCAGGAAAATAAAGAGATTAGTCGATGAGCCAGAAAAAAATACACAGATAAGGAGGGAGGCTCAGCGTTAGTTAGTTAGTTTAATATCTTTATTATGCACCCCATACCCATCTTGTGGGCAGTAGTCACCCCATACCAATCCTGCGGGTGGTAGTCACCCCATACCCATCCTGTGGGTGGTAGTCACCTCATACCCATCCTGTGGGCGGTAGTTAAAAGATTACAGAGGTACATAATGGGTCCAGGGACTGGACTCCAAAGCTATGATAGCTGAGCAAGTTACAGAGGTAATGAACTCCAGGTAGATCTGATCACAATCATGGCAAGTTACAGAGGTAATGAATCAGCCTCACTCCTATACATGGTTACAGTCATGAGCAAATTACAAAGTAATGAACCACTGATACGTCCACACCTGGTCACAATTGTAATGAGTTATAAATACAAATATTAAGTGGGTCATACACCCACACGAGCGGGCACACGCGATCGTGCGCGCACACACGTACACACACGAGGGCGCACGCACAGACACATGCACACAAGCGTGCAAACATATACATACACACAAGCACGCACACACACACACACACACACACACACACACACACACACACACACACACACACACACACACACACACACACACACACACACATTGTAATGCTTCATTTACAGCTAGCAAAGTCAGGGTATTTCTCCAGAATGGTCTGTAATATACCACTGTGGATAAAATACTTTGCCATTTCTTGAACATTTCTGAGTGAGTTGTCTCTAGATTCATTAATCTGATCGCACTCCAGTACATAATGACGCAGGGTGTGACGCACTCCAGTACATAATGACGCAAGGTGTGACAATAGTCCATCTGGCAAAGTTTACATTTCGTTTGGTCTACATCTGGTGGTGGTGATTTAACCTGCCAGACATACTTGTAACCCAGCCGGAGCCTGGCGATAGTGACATCCAAGAGTCGGCTTATCTTGTTGGATGCACCATAGACATGATGGAATGATGATAGATGGACTGACTTGTGTCAATCTCCTTAAGTCTTAAGTCAATAAAGTTCAACTGAAGTTCTTTTCATATTATTGTTCTCAAACTACTACCTGACAAGCCAAGATTGTAATCTACTCCCTCTTTGAAAGCATACAGCTTAGCCAATTTATCAGTTCCATCATGCATCTGAAGACCAATGTGAGATGGAATCCACAGCATGTGCACTCTGACTCCACTGTTCACAATCTTACCATACCTATGTCGGGCTTCTGACACAAGCATGCCACAATTTATACTTAATGAGTTGAAAGCATTTATTGATGACAGAGAATCAGTTACAATTAAACTGTCAACCTTAGATACATGGACGCATCTGAGTGCAAGGAGTATGACAAACAGTTATGTTTGAAGGGTAGAGGCCCAGTTATTGGTGCGCGCACCAATTTTTTTATGAGAGCCATCACTCTGTATGACAACAGCGGCACTACCAGCTGCACCAGTGGACTGGTGAACAGAACCATCAACGTAAATAATCTGTGAGTGTTCTGTGTGACTAAGTTATCAATACAGCTTAAGGCATCCTGTTTAGCTCCAAGACGAAGCTTTGGTTGTGATTTAAGAAGAGTTTTGGGGGCAAATGGAGGAATGGTAGTTTGGAATGGGGTAATATCCCATGGAGCAGGGAAGTGCCTCTGGCTCAGCAATTATATGAAAATGACATAGCACTGAAAGTCAAATCTGACCTGAAACTGTTGTATAGACATAGCAGGAGGAAAACAAGTCATGGATTAGGTAATCAGGCTGAGGAAGTATGGTGGGGAGTTCACAAGAAATGACCAAGAAGTGTGTGAGAAGCTCAACATGAGATTAAAGTAATCAAAGTAGAGACAGGAAGGACTCCAGGAAGTTAGAATAGGGGGATACACCAACAAGTGCTGGATGAAATACACACAACTGAGGAGGAGGTGAAGAAGCTGCTATGTGAACTTGATACCTCAAAGGCGTTGGGACCGGACATCTCTCCACGGGTCCTTAGAGAGGGAGCAGAGACACTGTGCCACTAACAAAAATCAACACATCTATTGAAACTGGGCAACTACCTGAGGTATTGAAGGTGGCAAATGTAGTCCCAGTTTTTAAGAGAGGAGACAGACACAAGGCATTATACTACAGACCAGTGCCACAGACGTGTATAGTATCCAAAATCATGGAGAAGATTATCAAGAGGAGAGTGGTGAAGCACCTTGAAAGGAACAAGCTTATAAATGATAACCAGCAAGGTTTCAGGGATGGGAAATCCTGTGTCACAAACCTACTGCAGTTTTATGGCAAGGTAACAGAAGTAAAACACAAGAGAGAGAGATGGGTAGATTCCATGTTCTTGGACTGCAAGAAGGCCTTCGACACAGTTTCTAACAAGAAATGCAAAAGCTAAAGGATCAGGCACCCATAACAGGAAAGGCACTGCAATGGATCAGAGAATGCCTGACAGGGAGGCGACAATGAGTCATTGCACGTGATGAGGTGTCAGAGTGGGTGCCTGTGACGAGCAGGGTTCCACAGGGGTCAGTCCTAGGACCTGTGCTGTTTTCGGTATATGTGAATGACATGACGGAAGGGATAGACTCAAAAGTGTCCCTGTTTGCAGATGAGGATCAGCCAGGACTACAAAGAGACCTGGACAGGCTGGAAGCTTCGTCCAGCAACTGGCTTCTCAAATTTAATCCTGCCAAATGCGAAGTCATGAAGATCGGGGAAGGACAAAGAAGACCAACAGAGTATAGGCTAGGTGGCCAAAGACTGCAAACCTTACTCAAGGAAAAGGATTTTGTGGTGAGTATAATACTTATTACATCTCCTGAGGGGCACGTCAACCAGATAACTGCTGCAGCATATGGGCGCATGGCAAACCTAAGAATTGCACTCCGATACCTCAGCAAGGAATCGTTGAAGAGTCTGTACACCGTGGACGTCAGACCCATATTGGAGTATGCAGCACCAGTTTGAAACCTACACCTGGTCAAGCACATTAAGAAATTAGAGAAAGCTCAAAAGTTTGCTACAAGACTAGTCCCAGAGCTAAGGGAAATGTTGTATGAAGAAAGATTAAGGGAAAATGGCCTGACGACACTGGAAGACAGGAAACATGATAACGACATATAAAATATTGCAAAGAACTGACAAAGGGGACAAAGACAGGATGTTCCCGAGATGAGACAAAGAAACAAGGGGTCACAATTAGAACTTGAAGACTAAGAAAAGTCAAAGGGATGTTAGGAAGTATTTCTTCGGTCACAGAGTTGTCAGGAAGTGGAATAGTAAGGAAAGTAACGTAGTGGAGGCAAGAACCATACATAGTTTTAAGACGAGGTTTGATAAAGCTCATGGAGCAGGGAGAGAGTGACCTAGTAGCGATCAGTGAAAAAGCGAGACCAGGAGCTATGACTCAAACCCTGTAACTACAATTAGGTGAGTATGCACACACACACACACACACACACACACACACACACACACACACACACATGGTAACTGAAGTAAGAAATGAGAGGGAGGGGTGGGTTGATTGCATTTTCTTGGACTGCAAGAAGGCCTTCGCCAGAGTTCCTCACAAGAGATTAGTACAAAAGCTAGAAGAACAGGCACGTATAACAGGAAGGGCATTGCAATGGATCAGAGAATACCTAACAGGGAGGCAACAGCGAGTAATGGTCCGTGATGAGGTATCACAGTGCGCGCCAGTGACGAGCGGGGTCCCACAGGGGTCAGTCCTGGGACCAGTGCTATTCTTGGTATATGTGAACGACATGGCGGAAGGGATAGACTCAGAAGTGTCCCTGTTTGCAG